>NC_079191.1:335684136-335984136 GCF_029499605.1 Hyla sarda
TCCAGGTCACCAACTCATTGACTGGGTTCATCCAGGCAAGCAGGGAGCTGCTGGTGATGGTGGGGATCCAGAATATCAAGTCAGTGGTGGTGTCTATCCAGGACAGCAGGTCACTGATGATAGTAGCAAACGAGATCAGATCGTCAACAGCATCTATGAACCGGTCCAGCAGGTTGTTATTGATGGGGATATAGCATAGCAGGCAGATGATCATGTCACCATAAGTGCTGATCCAGCCAAGATAGTTTTTGATGATGGCCGCCCCGCTCTGCAGGTTGTTGGTAATGGAATCCCAGCTGATCGCGTCGTTGCTGGCAGTGGTGTCATTACTCCCCAGGACAGGGGTGATCTTTCTGATCCTGGTCCTGGTCCAGATGGGACACTTCATGTCGCTGCTGGCAGAGGTTTGATTACTCACCAGGACAGGGGTGATCTTTCTGATCCTGGTCCTCGTCCAGATGGGACACTTCATGTCGCTGCTGGTAGTATTCAAGCTGGGCAGATCTCTGATGGTATTGTTCTGCCCTTGCAGGTGGCTGGAGGTGATATTCCGGCTCGGTTGGTTGCTGGTGATTTCAAACCAGAAACTCGGGCCGGTGGTGAAGAGGGAACCCAGGAGGATGGTAACTGTCCAGCACATGCTACAGGCCAAATTGACCTCATCCCTGCTGATGTGGTCCCCTCGAATCATGATAAAATGAAATAAAAAGCGCAAGGAAACAATATAGAAACACTAGTGCTCGCTAGATTGCAGTCCTCAGAATAAGGCCTCTGGGGCTCTGCATCTCTTTTTCCAGCTATCACCATTTGTGAAGTCACATGTGTGATGTCATACGGAATGTCACTGCTCTGAGGACAGGTGTAGACATGGACATTTACATCCATTTGTTTTATAGGGTGAAATAAGCTTTTTATTATTAAATAAAGGTATAGAAAACTCTGGGTGAAGGGTGTTTTTTTGGGGGGGCGGTGACTTTATAAGGAGGACTGGGTATTTGGGTGGGAAGGAATGTCACTTTATAACATAGAAGACAAACAAATATAATATATATAATAATATACAAATATAAATATTAATACAATTCTGACAAAAAGTCCAACGTTATCTACAGATTTGGGTATTCTGGCAGGAGGATTCCTCATTTTTGAGAATAGGAGGAGGAGGAAAGTGATGGTGGGGGAAGAATACACAGCTCCCGGATTGATCAGAACACTACAGCTCTGCTTCATTGGGAGTAGTCACCTGCACTCCAACCCCCATGTTTCTTTTTTTCCCCTATATATTGCAACTTATCCCTTCTAAATATATACCTACAAACACCAAAAGCGTAACACATTGTAACCCTGACACCAAATAAAGTACAAATCCATTTATGGAAATATATATATTTTTTATTAATAAAAGAACATGATTCAAAAAATGTACATAATAGATAGAATAAAATAAATATATATCAATATATGTTAAAAATGTGGCTGCAAATAATGGCTACAGGTACAGTATTTATATAATAGTAACCCAATAGAAAAGGAATAACACACCTGCCGCTGGGTCGGAAGTGACGTTGGACACAGCGGCACTCGTGTAAAGGAGCACGCAACGCGCATTCACATTATAAAGCGTGTGTGGCCACGAAAACATGGCCACAGTCACTCATACTGCGCTTGTGTGCATGAAAAAATTCTACGGAGAAAGACAAGCTTCCCCAAAATGGCCACAGATCGCTGCTATTAGAGGGATATACAAAATAAGCTGAACATTGGACCCAGGGCTAAATAATACAAAGAATGAAAATATATAGTAGGAGAACTGACTGTGGACTGTGAAGGCAATAACATGGCTATAAATAATACATATACATTAGAGATAATAGTAATAATGATTATAATAATAATCCGGGGGCAAATGAAAGCATAAAAACAAATTACAAGGATGTGATCACATGCATAATGTAAAACAAATAAATAGTGCATGCAACATATACAAAAATGAGAAAAATATTTTTGTAAAAAATTTTAAAAAAAAATGTTTGTAAAAAAATATATTTATAGAAGTGTATAAATGAATATTGATTAGTGTGCAGGAATGATGTATACTAAAACCAAATGGATAGGAGCAGTGCCTGCAGAGTGCAAGAATATATAGAGCATGCAATACAATACATACATATACAAAAGATATAAAAAGTGCAGAGATATAGTGCATATGGTACAATGCATATATATATATATATATATATACAAAACATGCATAATATAAAAGGATCCTGCATGTCAGAGGCCATATGCCCAGCAGAAGTGAGTGGATTAGGCATATTAGGGTCTCTTCCGACAAGAGGCCACCTCCGTGTGGTGGATGGGGACACGTTTTGATCAAAAAGTGCACTAAGAGCCTCTATTTTTTGACCAAGAGAGCTGCTGCTGTAACCTTCTTTTTTGTATACTTTATATACATACAACTGAAATTATATTGTTCATAAAATGGTGTAAATCTCTTTAATTGAGTAAAGAAAACTGAGATTGGGAACCTTTTCAAAAATGTCTTTTATTTCTTTCCTTATTAAAAACTATATTTAAGCAGCAGTGTGCGCCGAACAAAACTCTGCACAATAGTAAAATCTTAAATATTTATAAAGTACACAGAGGGGAGATTCTCAAAGAATTTTGCGGCACAAAAAAATCAATTTTGCCCCAAAATTTTGTCACAAAAAGTATCGAACACATTTTCAAAGAGCTTTGTGCCGCGGTTTACACCGTTCACGTCAGTTTTGTAAAAGTGGGCGTGTCCATGTATATTTTCTGCTTTACATGATATTTTCAAAGGGGTGAGAGTCCAGTTTACATCAAAAAATATCACACCAGAAATCACAGAAATTGTGTTCTAGTTTTACTGTTTTTTGTTTTTCTTAGTGTTTTGGGGAAAAGGTGTTATTTAAGTAATTATGAAAAAAAAAAAAAACAGAAACAATTATTAATGAAAAATGGTATTAAAAAAATATATATATTTTTTTATTTTTTTCTTGGCCAATGCACCTGCACTCACATTTAAGCTCAAAAATGTTTTATTTATACAGTTATCACTGGGCACTAGTAACCATGGAATATTTTGTATAATTTGGCACAAAAAAAAATCCAATATGGCTGCAAAAAAAAATTTGGCCTGCGAAAATGTCTTTTCACTTATTTTCAAAGCAGCACAAGAGACCTTTGAAATGTGAGGAGAAAAAAAAGTGTGAATAATATCGCTGGAACAGAAATTACATTAGTTTTTGAGAATCTCCCCCAGAATGTCTGGGTTTAAAAAATATGTAATTTTGCTGAACAATCTGTCCCCTTACCTCTATATCAGTGTTTACCAATCAGAATGTCTCCAAGTGTTGCAAAACTTGGCATGCTGGGAGTTGCAGTTTTGCAAAAGCTGGAGGTACCCTGGTTGGTAAACACTGTGTACATGTACCAGAGCTGAGTGTGTGATCATGTACATGTAGCAGGAATTAGTGTGCGGCATGTGTATGGAGCAGAGCTGAATGTGTGATTATGTTTAAGCATGACCACGCAC
The DNA here is from genome assembly GCF_029499605.1 of Hyla sarda. Taxonomy (NCBI): domain Eukaryota; kingdom Metazoa; phylum Chordata; class Amphibia; order Anura; family Hylidae; genus Hyla; species Hyla sarda. The sequence continues at coordinate 335,687,696 of NC_079191.1, forward strand.
ACACTCAACTCTGCTACATACACCTGATCACTCACTCAGCTCTGCTGCATTTACAAAATCACACACTCGGCTCTGCTACATATACACAATCACACACTCAACTCTGCTACATACAACTGATCACTCACTCAGCTCTGCTGCATTTACAAAATCACACACTCAGCTCTGCTACATTTACACAATAACACACTCAGCTCTGCTGCATATACACAATCACACACACAGCTCTGCTACATACACCTGATCACACACTCAGCTTCTGCTACATATACACACACACTCAGCTCTACTGCATATACACACACACTCAGCTCTACTACATATATAAACAATCACACATATACATTGGGGGAAATTTATCATTGTTGTAGGTACAAGTATTTAGTAGATTGTTTTGGTTGGTCAAAATTTGGTGCAATTGCAAGGCACATGATACATTTTGTGCAAAGTTCTAAATCTCCACACAGTTCTAATTGTACACCTGAGCTGCACCTCACAGGAAAAGTGGACGTGGGGATTTTGTTCTATTGCTTTGAGGCTCGGATTACATTGAGGTTTTTTGTTCACCAGCAAAAACGCCAGAAGAACTGTCACAGCTTTTTCCTGCGTTTTTTCAGTTTTTCTTGTGTTCTTTTCTTGCGTTTTTGCTGGTGTGTAGAAATAATCATTTTTGTATCATGTGGCAATTTTTTTACTGCCTTCAGGTACCACTCCATGGGTCGGATTCAGAGCGCCCAGTCCACAGAGTGTAAGGAGGTGAGGAGTGATATATAGCATATACAGGGTGCAGAGCATCACTACTTACCTACGCCAGCTGTATAGAAGACTGAGGTGCATAATGTACCCATGTATACCATTCAGGAGCCCAGCAAGGAAAGAGTTAACTCACACAGCTGAGCAGCAGAACTACGGTTCCAAGTCCGGTCAGGAAACCGCATGCGGGTCAAAAATGAGCCGACCGAAATGTAAAAATGAATTGTGAATGCAGCCTAAGACAGATCAAATGTTCTCATAGCCGAGGGCTCAATAATCTTAATACTAGTTCTAGGCCCTCTTAGCAGGGGCAGACTATTATAATATAACCTCTTAATCTCTCTCAGATGATCCTACTTCAGGGTTAAAGGGGTACTCCGGTGCTTAGACATCTTATCCCCTATCCAAAGGATAGGGGATAAGATGCCTGATCGCGGAAGTCCCGCCACTGGGGACCCCCGGGATCTTGCACGCGGCACCCCGTTTGTAATCAGTCCCCGGAGCGGAAATTTTTACCTAAAATGCTTGTTTTCCCAAAAATTTTATATTTTTAAAAAGGGTAAAAGCAGAAAACAGCCCCCAAAATTTGTAATACAATTTCTCCCAAGTACGGCGATACCCCATATGTGACCCTAAACTGTTGCCTTGAAATACGACAGGGCTCCAAAGTGAGAGCGCCATGTGCATTTGAGGCCTAAATTAGGGACTTGCATAGGGGTGGACATAGGGGAATTCTACGCCAGTGATTCCCAAACAGGGTGCCTCCAGCTGTTGCAAAACTCCCAGCATGCCTGGACAGTCAACGGCTGTCCGACAATACTGGGAGTTGTTGTTTTGCAACAGCTGGAGGTTCCGTTTTGAAAACAGCGGCGTACCAGATGTTTTTTTATTTTTATTGGGGAGGGGAGGGTTGCTGTGTAGGGGTATGTGTATATGTAGTATTTTTTACTTTTTATTTTATTTTGTGTTAGTGTAGTGTAGTGTTTTTAGGGTACAGTCACACGGGCAGGGGTTCACAGTAGTTTCTCGCTGGCAGTTTGAGATGCAGCAGAAAATTTGCCGCAGCTCAAACTTGCAGCCGGATACTTACTGTAAACCTCCGCCCATGTGAGTGTACCCTGTACGTTCACATTGGGGGGGGGGGGGGGGGGGGTACATCCAGCTGTTGCAAAACTACAACTCCCAGCATGCACTGACAGACTGTACATGCTGAGAGTTTTAGTTTTGCAGCAGCTGTAGGCACACTGGTTATGTATCACTGAGTTTGTGACCTAACTCAGTGTTTCACAACCAGTGTGCCTCCAGCTGTTGCAAAACTACAACTCCCAGCATGTACGGTGACTGCTGAGAGTTGTAGTTTGCCACAGCTGGAGGCACACCAGTCGTGAAACACTGAGTTAGGTAAAAGAAAAACTCTGAATTTCACAACCATTGTGCCTTCAGCTGTTGCAAAACTACAACTCTCAGCAGTCACCGACAGCCAACGGGCATGCTGGGAGTTGTAGTTATGCAACCAGCAGATGCACCACTACAACTCCCAGCATGCACTTTAGCTGTTTGTGCAAGCTGGGAGTTGTAGTTATACAACAGCTGAAGGTACACGTTTCCATAGAAAAAATGTGCCTCCAGCTGTTGCAAAACTATAAGTCCCAGCATGCCCATAAGGGAATGCTGGGAATTGTGGTTGTCTGCCTCCTGCTGTTGCATAACTACAGCTCCCAGCATGCCCTTTTTGCATGCTGGGAGCTGTTGCTAAACAACAGCAGGAGGCTGTCACTCACCTCCTACTGCTGCTCCGGGACACAGGTCAGTCCCTCGCCGCCGCTCCTGGGGCCCCGATCCCAACATTGACGCCAGGGATCGGGGTCCCCAGCTCTCGGGGTCTTCTTCCCGCACCCGCTCACATCCTCCGGCAGAGGGGCGGAGCGGGTTGCGGGAGTGACACCCGAAGCAGGTGCCCTGATTGGTCGGCCGGTAAACCGGCCGACCAATCAGGGCGATCGTGAGGTGGCACCAGTGCCACCTCACCCCTGCTGGCTATGGCTGTTTGCTGGACACCCGATTGACCCGGAATCGCCGCAGATCGCTGGACTGAATTGTCCAGCGATCTGCAGCCATCGCCGACATGGGGGGGCATAATGACCCCCCTGGGAGATATGCCGCAATGCCTACTGAACGATTTCAGCAGGCATCCGGCTCCGGTCCCCAACCGGCTAGCGGTGGGGACCGGAATTCCCACGGGTGTATGGATACGCCCTCGGTCCTTAAGGACTCGAAATGCAGGGCGTATCCATGCGCCCTATGTCCTGAAGAGGTTAAGGTCCAGATAGAGTAAGAGCTGAGGTGCAAAAGTGGTGGTGACCCCAGGGTGCCAGAAAGAGTTTGTCACCCACTAGAAGGATGGCACATAGCATGCACTTTTTCTCTCTCTGTTCTGGGCACCCATCCTTAGTATCCCGGCCTTCTGGCTGGGACTGAGAAATTTTTATAGATCTGGCTGGATGTCTGGACAGTATCACACCGCGCACATCCACTTATTTATTTATTTTTGTCACTGTGTCCACGTTTTGTGTTCTGTTTGTACACTAGGATTGGTCAGAGTGCGGTAGCCCTTCTAGGTGTCCCTCCTGCCGGCCCAGGGGAGGTGTGTGTGGTCTTTAGGTTCCCCACCTCCCTGCCATGCCCAGGCACCCATGCTTCGGGAGGGGTGCCAAACCGGTTTTACTGGCTCCTCGGTGACAACCTGGTTTCTGCCCAGTTGTTTGCCAGGAGAACTTTCGGTCCCTGAGTAGCTTTGGCGAAAGGGAACATTGTACCTTGAGCCTTGCAGGTGCCTTTTGGCCGAAAGTGAAGGGTTCGGTTTATTGGGGGCCTCTCTCCTTTCGGGTTTGCAATGGACCGCATTCTTGTGCACGTTTTTTTTGTGTGAACACTTGCACTTTTTACTTACACTTGCGTGAATTGAAAGCAGGTACCTTGGCACTATTACTATTATACCTTCTGATATGTTGTTGGAATGAAGGGGCAGAAGCTTCAGGCTAAGCGTCATGCTCCTTGGTCTGTGAACACCTTTTCCTATCTTCTGGTACGTATACGGGTTATAGACTTCCACCTATTTCCTGTCTGAGAGTTGAAAAAATCAGTCAGACCCAGGAGGGCACAGTCATCAATAAGAAGCTTCTGCCCCCTTCATTCTAGCGATCATTGGGTCTAAAAGGCTAGACGCTTACAGGTCAAAACTTCTGACAAGTCACTATGAAATCATAGAAACTTTTACAAATTAGATTCTATTAGGGATGGAACAGGACAATTGTTTGGACAAACAATAACAAGAACCACAGGACAATGTACGCATTGCCAGGACTAAGAGCTAAGTTTTAGCTTAAAACGCGTCAGTTATTTTTCGTTTTTATTATATTTCCTTTGCTTTATCCATTTTTCATGTATATCTATTAAATGTAAAGTTTTAATGTCATCACTTTTTGGGAGAGTGGAATCCATCCATTTCTGTTTCCTCCCACAGGACAATGTAGCTCAACAATCCACACAGCATGGAGGCAGCCCTGGTTATGAGGGTAATAAGGCTTATATGCCATTGGATTCCTGTGAGTCTTGTATAAAGGCAATGTGGGAGATTTATGAATTTTTTTTTTTTTTTACTTGTTATTGGTCTAATGTTTTTTTTTCAGATTTATTTAAATGAACTGATATATATATATATATATATATATATATATATATATATATATTTTTTACAATATAAGTAATTTTTTAAGACGTGTCTTTGTAGGTTACTTTATACGCAGTGGTCATTAATTTATCATTTGCATAAAAAAATACCCAATATGTTTTTTTTTTTTTATCACACATAATAAATTATGTGCAAGTCTGCCAGCAAAAAACGCAACAAAAGTGACTTGAAAATGACGCACAAAACAACTCGGTGATAAATCTACCTTAATGTGTCTTAGTCTATATGGGGAACCTGTGGCTCTCATTGTTATGGAGGCACTGTAGCGTGCTCTGTTATAAGGTTGCTTCAGCTGTTATTTTTTTGAGTTTACAACAGTAGCACGTAGGAAAGAGTAGAAAAGAATGCACTCACCCAGGAAGAAACTTGCTTACAGAAATGTATTCTAAAAACCAGTGCATGTACAGCAGGTAGGGTCAGGGAGCCCCTCGCGGCAACAGACTGTTTCCTGCGCCCAGCCGCACTCTCTCAGGCCGCTGGTCTACGTCACTGCTGACAGGTGTGAGTTAAATTGGTAATCACAGGTCACCATAGAAACATGTAAACAAAATATGCAGCGACATAAAAAACATAAAAAATAAGTAAAAAATAGTTAAAGAAAAGAGCTGAGGTCATGACAGTCATTCAGATCGGCTGGGCCTAATGCGTCCAGTCTGAGAATCCATTTAGTTTCATTTTGGAGCAGCGTTTTACGTCTGTCACCTCCGTATTTTGGGCAGTCCACTCTCTCCAACCCGGTGAACTTCAGGCATGCTCCGTCACCTCCGCGACATTCTCGGACATGCGCAATTAGTCTCGGGACTCCTTTGCCCGTGACGATGGATCTTAGGTGCTCACGTACTCTTATATACATACATCTGATTTACCAACATACACAAATCCACAAGGGCAGATGAGCAGGTAGACTAAAAAGTTAGTGTTACAGGTAATAAGCTGATTAACTGTATGCGGTATACCTCCCACTCTTACTATACTAGTAGATAGATTTTGTGGGCACAAAGAACAATTCTTACACTGATAATTCCCCTTAGGGGAATTGCGGTTTAATTAATGATATATTATTATAATTCGGACATTTCCACACGCGGCAATACCACATATGTTTATTTTTATGAACACAGTTTTTTTTTTTTATGGGAAAAGGGGGGTGATTCAAACTTTTATTAGGGAAGGGGTTAAATGATCTTTATTAACTTTTTTTTTTTTTTTTGCAGTGTTGTAGCCCTCTCTAGTGGCTATAATACTGCACTAACTGATCTTTTACATTGATCAATGGTGTCTAGGATACCTTTGATCCATGATTCTGCCGCTTGACTGCTCATGTCTGGATCTCAGGCACTGAGCAGTTATTCAGCGATCAGCGATGCAGGAGGAAGGTAGAGGCCCTCCTTGTGTCTGCCAGCTGTTCGGGATGCCGTGATTTAATTGCAGCGTTCCCGAACAGCCCCCTGAGCTTGCTTCCACTTTAGACACGGCAATGAACTTTGAATGCCGCGTCTAAAGGGTTAACAGTGCATGGCACCGCGATCAGTGCCGCGCGCTATTAGCCACGGGTCCTGGACGTTGCTAGGTGCGTGGCCCCGTGTTTTAGAAAGGGAGCGGACTCGTGGCATACAGGTACGCCCTGCATCCTTAAAGGGTTAAAGACAAAGGGCATACCTGTACGCCCTTGTCCCAATCCTCTTCTATAATGGGGGCTCAGGAGCTGAGCCCACTTCATAGCGGAGTGGTTCCGGCCGTGGGACCAGTGGATGCCGGACATCACAGATCACGGTGATGTCCAGCATTAACCCCTTAGATGCCACAATCAAGTTGAATTCGGCATCTAAAAAAAAAAAAAAAACATTAAAGCAGCTCAGCGGATCTGATTGGGACCACTGCAGTGAAAATGCAGTGTCAGGATCAGCTGAGGAGGACAGTGGGAGGGCCCTTACCTGCCTCCTCGACTTCTGATCAGTGCTCTGATGCTCCAGGAGGACTCAGCAGCCTGGAGCAATCGAGCACAGATAACACTGATCAACGCTATGCTATGGCACAGCATTGAACGGTGTATGCAATCCAAAGATTGCATGTAACAGTGCCCTATGGGGACTTTAACATAGTGTGGGGAAAAAAAAGTAAATAAATGTGATTTAACCCCTTTCCTAAAAAAAATTCCTAAAAAAAAAAAAAAAAATAATAATAATAATATATATATATATATATATATATATATATATATATATATATATATATATATATAGGTGCTCGGACATGCATTGCAGTCAATAGAGACGATGCTCGGCCTTGCATTGCATTCAACAAAGATGACGCTCAGATATGCATTGCAGTCAGTCAATAGAAATGGTGTTCGGACATGCATTGGCCTTAACGGAGATGGCGCCCGGACATGCATTGCCATTAACGGAGATGTTAAAATATAAATATATATATATATATATATATATATATATATGTATATATATTTTTTTGTTTGCATATCTGGTATTGTCGCGTGAGTAAAAGTTACATCACGGCGTTTTTTTGTTCTTATTTTGCCCCACAAACATCTCCGTTAATGGCAATGCATGTCCGGGCGCCATCTCCGTCGAACACCATTTCTATTGACTGACTGCAATGCATATCTGAGCGTCATCTTTGTTGAATGCAATGCAAGGCCGAGCACCATCTCTATTGACTGCAATGCATGTCCGAGCACCATCTTTGTAGACGGCAATGCAAGCCTGACCGCCATCTCTATTGACTGCTATTAGAGATGAGCGAACTTACAGTAAATTCGATTCGTCACAAACTTCTCAGCTCGGCAGTTGATGACTTATCCTGCATAAATCAGTTCAGCTTTCAGGTGCTCCGCTGGGCTGGAAAAGGTGGATACAGTCCTAGGAGACTCTTTCCTAGGACTGTATCCACCTTTTCCAGCCCACCGGAACTCCTGAAAGCTGAACTAATTTATGCAGGATAAGTCATAAATTGCCGAGCCGAGAAGTTCGTGACGAATCGAATTTACTGTAAGTTCGCTCATCTCTAACTGCTATGTATGTCTGAGCGCCTTCTCTATTGACTGCAATGCATGTCTGTGCGCCATCTCCGTTGACTGCAATGCAAGTCCGAATGCCGTCTCTATTGACTGCTATGCATGTCCGAGTACCATCTTAGTTGACGGCAATGCAAGTCCGACCGCCGTCTCTATTGACAGCTATACAGTAACCCCCCGACCTACGATGGCCCCGACATATGATAAAATCGACATGCGATGGCCTCTCAGAGGCCATCGTATGTCGATGTCAGCATCCACATACGATGCTTTTATATGTCGGGGCCATCGCATTAACTGCTATCCGACAGCGCAAAATGCTTTAGCTGCTGTCGGACAGCAGTTTAAGCATCCCTGGCAGGTTCGCTTACCTATTCCCGCTGCTCCGGTGTCTTCTTCGCGATCCTCCGGTGTCTTGCGCATCTTCTCCAGGGTCCGGGCCTTGCTTTCCGGCGTCGTTATTACGTCACTACGCACGCCGCGCCGGCGCAGCAGCGGAATAACGTCACAAGAAAGCGAGGCCCGGACCCTGCAGAAGATGCTGAAGAAGCCGGAGGATCGCGAAGAAGACACCGGAGCAGCGGGACAGCATCGGGAGCCCCTGGGACAGCATCGGGAGCGGTGAGGACCTGGTCCGGAGCGGCGGGGACAGGTGAGTACAGCTTCCTATACTTTACATTGCACGGATCCCTCAACATACGATGGATTCGACAAACGATGGGTCGTTTGGAACGAATTACCATCGTATGTTGAGGGACCACTGTATATGTCTGATCGCCATCTCTATTGACGGCAATGCAAGTCCGAGTGCTCACTGGATTTTTTCACTGGATTCCACTCAGAAATTCTGCCGTGAAAATGGGCCCATTTTGTACAGGGCTATTGGGGGTCATCTTAAAATCCTAAATGATTTCCTATCTACAAAATAACTACCTGATCGTATTGGGGGTGTCAAACAAATTGAGACCCCCACCAATCCCAAGAGCGGAGGACAGTTGTCCTCAGTGCGCATGTTGCCGCGGCACCATTCACCAGGGCACAATTTTCCCTCCATTTTGGGAGCGATGGGGTCCCAGTGCTTAGACCCCTACATGATTAGGTAGTTTTATTATTGGGATAGGGATATTGGGATAAAGAGGATTTGCTCTGGATGACATCACACTGTGGAGGGCATTATCATTGTCAATGTGGGGAGGCATTAAGGCGCTGAATCCAATGTTTCCTAATTAGGGTGCGTCCAGCTGTTGCAAAACTACAACTCCCAGCATGCCCGGACAGCCTCTGGCTGTCCGGGCATGCTGGGAGTTGTAGTTTTGCAACAGCTGGAGGCACCCTAATTGGGAAACACAGCTCTGAGTGTTCAGTAGAGTCATGTATAAGTGCCGCGGAAGAAGATGTCACTGTCAGAGCCGAACCACCTCACACTCCTATACAACTAGAGGAGCACGCCGCTACCGGTGTGGTAACGTTTACTGAGCCACGCATGCGCGTTAGAGTCGCTTCGCAGTAAAGTCTAATAACCCAGCATGCCTTGCGTATGTATAAGCCCTAATGCGCACCGGGACAAGTTTCGCCTATAGCAAGCAGACAGTCAGCACGTACGTTCAGCGGAATAGCCGTATAGCTAGAGAAGCCGAGAGCTGCTAGTCTGCGGTCACACTAGCTCCATCTCCGCCTGACATATTGCGGTGTGCGATTTCTATGTGCCGGTTGAGCAGTAAATACCTTCTGTGGAGCACTCCACTAAGCAGTACCGCCACTTCTATTGGTGCGTAGTCCTATAGCGTGTCATCTCAGAGACTACGTGTAAGAGAGTGGGAGCGCCCCCTCCCAGTGACTACCAGGATGGCCGAGTGGTTAAGGCGTTGGACTTAAGATCCAATGGACATATGTCCGCGTGGGTTCGAACCCCACTCCTGGTAATTTTTTTTTTTTTTAATTCTTTAATACGATTAATATTTAATATTTCTCATGACTACATTAATATTATACGTGGAAGATACTGACAACTGTAACATTTAACAAAAAGCTTCCCATAGCTACATTAAGTTACATGCCTGTAATAGTAGCTGACATTGTGGATATAAAATGAGAAGCTATTTATGTTTGTGCATGTTTGCTGGGTTCTGTCAGAATACATAATAGTTGGATTTTTTTTAAGAATGAAAGATTACATTTTTATTGTTATTATTTTATATTAGGCTTGTAAAACTCTTACCAGGAGTGGGGTTCGAACCCACGCGGACATATGTCCATTGGATCTTAAGTCCAACGCCTTAACCACTCGGCCATCCTGGTGAAGATGCATGATCTTCCTTCCAGTCATGTGGCTCACCTCAAAAACAGCAGTGTAGGAGAGGTAAGTGTATGTGCACATAGCAAAAAAAGGAGCAAAACATGTTTTTTTGAGGAAAAACCATCTATTGCAGTTTCCACATGAAGACATACACTCATGTGAACATTCCTTAACTCCACCAGAACCAAGGGCTTACAGGTACGCCCTCGCGTCCTGGGACAGTAACCAGGTGATGAACGGAACGGGATACCTGCTGAAATCGTTCAGCAGACATCCTGTTCCAATATCTGGGGGGTCCTGAGACCGATGATTTGCGTTGATTCCAGGTCATACGTGTCTCCGGTAGGGTTGCCACCCTGCCGGTATTTTACCGGCACAGCCGGTATTTTCATCTACATTCCGGGCTGTGCCGGTAAGTTTGGATGAAAAATACCGGCTATGCAATGGCCGGTATTTTTCATTCACTGACAGGGGCGGACGGAGCAGCATCCCCAGAGCAGCACTGCTTTCATGACCGGCCGTACAATGCCCAGGTCTGACACCAGCAGCCTGTGACAGGGAGAGCTCCGTGCAATGACAGGAAGAGACTGTACAGTGCTGGGGAGGGGGCGTGACCTCCTGTCTCCTCTCTCCCCCTCCCCCGCCTTCTCTCTGCCCCGTGCAGTCTTACAACCCTCCATAGGCAGAGCAGGGAGGGGAGAGGCCGTGTATTCTGTCTCCATCTGCTGCGCAGGGCGGGTGAGTGTCTGTGTATATATGTGTGTGTGTGTATATGTGTCTGTGTATACATGTGTCTGTGTGTATATATGTGTCTGTGTGTATATATGTGTCTGTGTGTATATATGTGTCTGTGTGTATATATGTGTCTGTGTATATATGTGTGTGTGTATATATGTGTGTGTGTATATATGTGTCTGTGTGTATATATGTGTCTGTGTGTATATATGTGTCTGTGTGTATATATGTGTCTGTGTGTATATATGTGTCTGTGTGTATATATGTGTCTGTGTGTATATATGTGTCTGTGTGTATATATGTGTGTGTGTGTATATATGTGTCTGTATATATGTGTCTGTGTATGTGTCTGTGTATGTGTCTGTGTGTATATATGTGTCTGTGTGTATATATGTGTCTGTGTGTATATATGTGTCTGTGTATATATGTGTCTGTGTATATATATGTGTGTGTATATATGTGTCTGTGTATATATGTGTGTGTGTATATATGTGTCTGTGTATATATGTGTCTGTGTGTATATATGTGTCTGTGTATATATGTGTCTGTGTGTATATATGTGTCTGTGTGTGTGTCTGTGTGTATATATGTGTCTGTGTGTGTGTCTGTGTGTATATATGTGTCTGTGTGTATATATGTGTCTGTGTCTCTATGTGTCTGTGTATATATGTGTGTGTGTGTGTGTGTGTGTGTAGGGGGGGGGGGGGTAAACTGCCTAATCTGGGGGACAACTATGCTGCCTAATCTGGGGGACAACTATGCTGCCTGATCTGGGGGACAACTATGCTGCCTGATCTGGGGGACAACTATGCTGCCTAATCTGGGGGACAACTATGCTGCCTAATCTGGGGGACAACTATGCTGCCTAATCTGGGGGACAACTATGCTGCCTGATCTGGGGGACAACTATGCTGCCTAATCTGGGGGACAACTATGCTGCCTAATCTGGGGGACAACTATGCTGCCTAATCTGGGGGACAACTATGCTGCCTGATCTGGGGGACAACTATGCTCCTAATCTGGGGGACAACTATGCTGCCTAATCTGGGGAAAAACTACCCGGCCCTCCACAATATTTTTAGTTTCTCATGTGGCCCCATGGGATAAATAATTGCCCCCCCCATTCCTCCTCAACCCCGGACATTCCTTAACCTGGAGCCGCCCGGGGAAAGGAGAAAGTGAAGACAAGAGACTGGTGAGACCTCTCTGCAAAATTGTGTATTTAATGCAGTGTTTCCCAACCAGGGTGCCTCCAGCTGTTGCAAAACTATTACTCCCAGCATGCCCAGACAGCCTTTGGCTGTCCGGGCATGCTGGGAGTTGTAGTTTTGCAATAGCTGGAGGCACCCTGGTTGGGAAACACTGATTTAATGTGTGAAACTATCTGCTGCGCTCTGTATCTAATCCTGTCATGTGCGATACTGTCTGCTGCGCTCTGTATCTAATCCTGTCATGTGTGATACTGTGAGCTGAGCCTGTATATCCAAATCTGTCATGTGTGATACTGTCTGCTGAGCCTGTGCATCTAAATCTGTCATGTGTGATACTGTCTGCTGAGCCTGTGTATCTAATCCTGTTATGTGTGATACTGTCTGCTGAGCCTGTGCATCTAAATCTGTCATGTGTGATACTGTCTGATTAGCCTGTTTATCTGACGTTGCGCAGGGGGACGTCACTCGTCAGAGAGAGCCAGCGTTGCTGTCGCGCACCACCACTACCGCCGCCGCCGGCATAAATAGGGTTTTGGTAGGTATTCTCTAAATGTAAATTTTTTTGTGCGATATAGGAAAACTCCCCCCGCATATATATTGTATCCATCCCATCCCCCATGCCATTTCTTAAACCCCCCTCCCATCCCCCATGCCATTTCTTAAACCCCTGATCCCTCAGCCCCTGTGCAATCTGGCCCCTCCCCTTTTGTAGCTCCACCCCCACATAGCCACACCCATGACCGGTATTTTTCTGAGGGAAAGGTGGCAACCCTAGTCTCCGGTGACCCAGAAAAAGGGTGATTGGTGCTGTCCAAGACAACACCAATCACCCTTTACCAGCAGGAGTGAGGTGACACTGGTGCCACCTCACGATCCCTCTGATTGGTCAGCCAGGACAGGCCAACCAGTCAGAGCTCCTGCTGGAAGGTGTCACTGACAGCACCTGCTCTGCCCTCAGTCCAGAGGGTGAAATCAGGTGTTCGTCAGTGACCTGAGGCCGAACAAGTTACCTGGCGGGGCGGCGATCAGAAGCAGCAGGAAGTGAGGCCTGTGTTTCTCCTGCTGCTGCATAATTACATCTCCCAGCATGCACAGCCAGAGGGCATGATGGGAGTTGTAGTTTTGCAACAGCTGGAGGCACAACTAAAACTCTCAGCATGCCCTTTGGATGTCTGTGCATGCTGGGAGTTGTAGTTATGCAACAGCTGGAGGCACATTTTTTCTATGAAAAGTATTAGTAGCAGTGTGTTCTTTTCTTTGTAGGCCTGATTCCGTTTTCGGTATAAAGTAGAATGATGTGCTTTACCAAAAAGCTCTATCTTGGTCTCATCTGTCCACAAGACATTTTCCCAGAAGGATTTTGGCTTACTCAAGTTAATTTTGGCTAAACGTAGTCTTGTTTTTTTTTATGTCTCTGTGTTAGCAGTGGGGTCCTCCTGGGTCTCCTGCCATAGCGTTTGTCCATGTGTAGTGTGGCACACACAGACACACAATGTGAAGACTAAGTGAACTTCTCTCCTTTTTATATGCTTTCAGGTGTGATTTTTATATTGCTCACACCTATTACTTGCCCCAGGTGAGTTTAACCCCTTAACCCCTTAAGGACCGGGTTTTTTTCCGTTTTTGCATTTTCGTTTTTTGCTCCTTGCCTTTAAAAAATCGTAACTCTTTCAATTTTGCACCTAAAAATCCATATGAGGGCTTATTTTTTGCGCCACCAATTCTACTTTGTAATGACTTCAGTCATTTTGCCCAAAAATCTACAGTGAAACGGGAAAAAAAATCATTGAGCAACAAAATTGAAAAAAAAAACCGCTGTTTTGTAACTTTTGGGGGCTTCCGTTTCTACGTAGTACATTTTTCGGTAAAAATGACACCTTATCTTTATTCTGTAGGTCCATACGATTAAAATGATACCCTACTTATATAGGTTTGATTTTGTCGGACTGCTGGAAAAAATCATAACTACATGCAGGAAAATTAATACGTTTAAAATTGTCATTTCCTCACCCCTATAACTTTTTTATTTTTCCGTGTATGGGGCGGTATGAGGGCTCATTTTTTGCGCCGTGATCTGAAGTTTTTAACGGTACCATTTTTGCATTGATAGGACTTATTGATCGCTTTTTATTCATTTTTAAATGATATAAAGAGTGACCAAAAATGCACTATTTTGGACTTTGGAATTTTTTTGCGCGCACGCCATTGACCGAGCGGTTTAATTAATGATATATTTTTATAATTCGGACATTTCCGCACGCGGTGATACCATATATGTTTATTTTTATTTTTATTTACACTGTTTTTTTTTTTTATTGGAAAAGGGGGGTGATTCAAACTTTTAATAGGGGAGGAGTTAAATAATCTTTATTCACTGTTTTTTTTTCACTTTTTTTTTGCAGTGTTATAGGTCCCATAGGGACCTATAACACTGCACACACTGATCTTCATCATTGATCACTGGTTTCTCATAAGAAACCAGTGATCGATGATTCTGCCGCATGACTGCTCATGCCTGGATCTCAGGCACTGAGCAGTCATTCGGCGATCGGACAGCGAGGAGGCAGGTAGGGGCCCTCCCGCTGTCCTGTCAGCTGTTCGGGATGCCGCGATTAGCCGCGGCTATCCCGAACAGCCCGACTGAGCTAGCCGGCAACTTTCACTTTCACTTTTAGCCGTGCGGCTCAGCTCTGAGCACGCGGCTAAAGGGTTAATAGCGCGCGGCGCCGCGATCGGCGCTGCGCGCTATTAGAGGCGGGTCCCGGCTTCACTATGACGCCGGGCCCGTTGTGATATGACTGTGTAACCCCGCGTTATATCAGGAGAGCAGGACCAAGGACATACCGGTACGTCCTTGGTCCTTAAGGGGTTAAGGACCCATGACGTATGCATACGTCATCACACCCTGGGTCTTAAGGACCCATGACGTATGCATACGTCATGGTCTTTTCCTGGTCTCCGCCGCTCTCCCGGCGGAGATCGGAAGCGGATCCCTGCTGAAATCCTTCAGCAAGGATCCAGGGCAAATGCCGAGGGGGGCGATCTGCGGCGATACCGGGCTGATCGGGTCTCTGGGACCCGACCGCCCGGTAATTTCGCATGATCCGGTTGTCACAGACAGCCAGGACCATGCTAAAGTATAGGAGCGAGGTGGCTCCAATACCCTGCGATTCTTCGGTTAGTTAACCGACCAATCGCAGGGGGGGGCGTGGAGGCGGTTACTTCCTCCCGCCCTGCCCCTTGAAGTCCGGAGAGGACGGGAGGAAGACCGGAGGACGCGACGGGGGAGTGCTGGGGACCGGCCCCGGTACTTACCTCGTCCCTGAAGACCCGGATCCCGGCGATGAAGACGGCGGCGGCGACAGGTGAGTTCCTCTTCAGCCGCGGTCGGGCCCTTTACAGCAATGCACGTCGCCGTAAAGCGACATGCATTGCTGTATTGGGACCCTGTATACTACAACTCCCAGCATGCCCAGACAGCCCTTGGCATCTGGGCATGCTGGGAGTTGCAGTTTTTCAACATCTGGAGGTCCGCAGTTTTGGGACCACTGTGCCCTTCCAGATGTTGCAAAACTACACATCCTCAGCATGCCCTTACTGTCCAGGCATGCTGGGAGTTGTATTTCCGTAACATCTGGCCCTTCAGATGTCGCAGAACTACAACTCCCAGCATGCCTGGACAGTTTTGGCATACTGGGAATTGTAGTTTTGCAACATCTGGAAGGGCACAGATTGGGAACCACTGTATTAGTGGTCTGTAAACTGTGGTCCTCCAGATGTTGCAAACTACAACTCCAAGCATGCTGGGAGTTGTAGTTCGGCAACATCTGGCTCTAAAGATGTTGCCGAACTACTCCTCCCAGCATGCCTGAGAATGTTTGGGAGTTGTGGTTTTGCAACAACAGGAGGCACACTGGTTGGGAAACATTGTCTGTTTCCTAACTCAGTGTTTCCCAACCCGTGTGCCTCCAGCTGTTGCAAAACTATAACTACCAGCATGCACTGATAGACTGTGCATGCTGGGAGTTGTAGTTTTGCAACAGCTGGAGGTCCCCCCCCTGTGAATGTACAGGGTACATTCACATGGGCAGGGGCTTACAGTGAGTATCAGGCTGCAAGTTTGTGATGCAGCAAATTTTGCGCGGCAGCTCAAACTCGCAGCGGGAAACTCACTGTAACCCCCCGCCCCTGTGACTGTATCCTAAAAACACTACACTACACTACACTAACACAAAATAAAATAAAAAGTAAAAAACACTACATATACACGTACCCCTACACAGCCCCCCTCCCCTCCCCAATAAAAATGAAAAACGTCTGGTACGCCACTGTTTTCAAAATGGAGCCTCCAGCTGTTGCAAAACAACAACTCCCAGTATTGCCGGACAGCCGTTGACTGTCCAAGCATTCTGGGAGTTTTGCAACAGCTGGAGGCACCCTGTTTGGGAATCACTGGTGTAGAATACCCCTATGTCCACCCCTATGCAAATCCCTAATTCAGGCCTCAAATGCGCATGGCGCACTCACTTTTGAGCCCTGTTGTATTTCAAGGCAACAGTTTAGGGTCACATATGGAGTATCGCCGTACTCGGAAGAAATTGCCTTACAAATTTTGGGGGCTTTTTCTCCTTTCACCCCTTATGAAAAGGTGAAGTTGGGGTCTACACCAGCATAATAGTGTAAAAAAATAAATTTTTTACACTAACATACTGGTGTTGCCCTATACTTTTCAGTTTGACAAGAGGTAAAAGGGAAAAAAGCCCCCCAAAATTTGTAACGCAATTTCTCCCGACTACAGAGATACCCCATATGTGGGCGCAAAGTGCTCTGGGGGCGCACAACAAGGCCCAGAAGGGAGAGTTCACCGTGTACATTTGAGGTGATTTGCACAGGGGTGGCTGATTGTTACAGCGGTTTTGACAAACGCAAAAAAAACAAAACCCCACATGTGACCCCATTTCGTAAACTACACCCTCACGGAATGTAATGAGGGGTGCAGTGAGAATTTACACCCCCACTGGTGTCTGACAGATCTTTGGAACAGTGGGCTGTGCAAAATAAAAATTTTGTACAGCCCACTGTTCCAAAGATCTGACAGACACCAGTGGGGGGTAAATGCTCACTGTACCCCTTGTTACGTTCCTCAAGGGGTCTAGTTTCCAAAATGGTATGCCATGTGGGGGTTATTTTGCTGTTCTGGCACCATAGGGGCTTCCTAAATGCGACATGCCCCCCGAGCAAAATTTGCTCTCAAAAAGCCAAATATGACTCCTTCTCTTCTGAGCATTGTAGTTTGCCCGTAGTGCGCTTCAGGTCAACTTATGGGGTACCTCCATACTCAGAAGAGATGGTGTTACAAATTTTGGGGGTATTTTCTGCTATTAACCCTTGCAAAAAAATGAAATTTGGGGGGGAAACACATTTTAGGGAAAAAATATATATTTTTTTTACGTATGCAAAAGTCGCGAAACCCCTGTGGGGTATTAAGGCTCACTTTATTCCTTGTTACGTTCCTAAAGGGGTCTAGTTTCCAAAATGGTATGCCATGTGGGTATTTTTTGCTGTCCTGGCACCATAGGGGCTTCCTAAATGCGACATGCCCCCGAGCAAAATTTGCTCTCAAAAAGCCCAATATGACTCCTTCTCTTCTGAGCATTGTAGTTCGCCCGTAGTGCACTTCAGGTAAACTTATGGGGTACCTCCATACTCAGAAGAGATGGGGTTACAAATTTGGGGGGGGGGGGGTATTTTCTGCTATTAACCCTTGCAAAAGTGTGAAATTTGGGGGGAAACACACATTTTATTGAAATTTTTTAAACATTTTTTTACATATGCAAAAGTCGTGAAACACCTGTGGGGTATTAAGGCTCACTTTATTCCTTGTTACGTTCCTCAAGGGGTCTAGTTTCCAAAATGGTATGCCATGTGGTTTTTCCTGTTCTGGCACCATAGGGGCTTCCTAAATGCAACATGCCCCCCAAAAACCATTTCATAAAAACGTACGCTCCAAAATCCCCTTGTCGCTCCTTCCCTTCTGAGCCCTCTACTGTGCCCGCAGAACACTTCACATAGACATATGAGGTATGTGCTTACTCAAGAGCAATTGGGCTACAAATAGATGTATACATTTTCTCCTTTTACCCCTTGTAAAAATGCAAAAATTGGGTCTACAAGAACATGCGAGTGTAAAAAATGAAGGTTGTGAATTTTCTCCTTCACTTTGCTGCTATTCCTGTGAAACACCTAAAGGGTAAAAATGCTGACTGAATGTCATTTTGAATACTTTGGGGGGGTGCATTTTTTATAATGGGGTCATTTGTGGGGTATTTCTAAAATGAAGACCCTTCAAATCCACTTCAAACCTGAACTGGTCCCTGAAAAATTGTGATTTTGGAAATTTTGTGAAAAAATGGAAAACTGCTGCTGAACTTTGAAGCCCTCTGGTGTCTTCCAAAAGTAAAAACACATACAATATGTCTACTTTATATTTGCATCATAAAATTTACATGTGAATAAAAAAAAAAAATTTGGAATATCCATTTTCCTTACAAGCAGAGAGCTTCAAAGTTAGAAAAATGCAAAATTTTCAAATTTTTCATCAAATTTTGGGATTTTTCACCAAGAAAGGATGCAAGTTACCAAAAAATTTTACCACTATGTTAAAGTAGAATATGTCGCGAAAAAACTATCTCGGAATCAGAATGATAACTAAAAGCATCCCAGAGTTATTAATGTTTAAAGTGACAGTGGTCAGATGTGCAAAAAATGGCCGGGTCCTAAGGTGTAAAATGGCTGGGTCCTTAAGAGGTTAAGGACCCAGCCATTTTACACCTTAGGACACGGCCATTTTTTGCACATCTGACCACTGTCACTTTAAACTTTAATAACTCTGGAATGCTTTTACTTATCATTCTGATTCCAAGATAGTTTTTTCGTGACATATTCTACTTTAACATAGTGGTACAATTTTGTCGATACTTGCATCCTTTCTATGTGAAAAATCACCAAATTTGATGAAAAATTTGAAAATTTTGCATTTTTCTAACTTTGAAGCTCTCTGCTTGTAAGGAACATGGATATTCCAAATATATATATTTTTTTATTCACATATACAATATGTCCACTTTATGTTTGCATCATAAAATTGACGTGTTTTTACTTTTGGAAGACACCAGAGGGCTTCAAAGTTCAGCAGCAATTTTCCAATTTTTCACAAAATTTCCAAACTCACAATTTTTCAGGGACCAGTTCAGGTTTGAAGTGGATTTGAAGGGTCTTCCTATTAGAAATACCCCACAAATGACCCCATTATAAAAACTGCACCCCCCAAAGTATTCAAAATGACATTCAGTAAGTATTTTAAACCTTTACGTGTTTCACAGGAATAGCAGCAAAGTGAAGGAGAAAATTTACAATCTTCATTTTTTACACTCGCATGTTCTTGTAGACCCAATTTTTTAATTTTTACAAGGGGTTAAAGGAGAAAATGTATAGTTATATTTGTAGCCCAATTTCTCTCAAGTAAGCACATACCTCATATGTCTATGTAAAGTGTTCGGCGGGCACAGTAGAGGGCTCAGAAGCAAAGGAGCGACAAGGGGATTTTGGAGAGTACGTTTTTCTGAAATGGTTTTTTGGAGGCATGTTGCATTTAGGAAACCCCTATGGTGCCAGAACAGCAAAAAAAAAAACACATGGCTTACCATTTTGGAAACTAGACCCCTTGAGGAACGTAACAAGGAATAAAGTGAGCCTTAATACCCCACAGGTGTTTCACGACTTTTGCATATGTAAAAAAAAATAAAAAATTTTCACTAAAATGTGTGTTTCCCCCGCAAATTTCACATTTTTGCAAGGGTTAATAGCAGAAAATACCCCCCAAAATTTGTAACCCCATCTCTTCTGAGGATGGAGGTACCCCATTATTTGACCTCAAGAGCACTACGGGCGAACTACAATGCTCAGAAGAGAAGGAGTCATATTTGGCTTTTTGAGAGCAAATTTTGCTCGGGGGCATGTCGCATTTAGGAAGCCCCTATGGTGCCAGAACAGCAAAAAATACCCACATGGCATACCATTTTGGAAACTAGACCCCTTGAGGAACGTAACAAGAAATAAAGTGAGCCTTAATACCCCACAGGGGTTTCACGACTTTTGCATACGTAAAAAAAGAAAAATGTCACTAAAATGTGTGTTTCCCCCCAAATTTCACATTTTTGCAAGGGTTAATAGCAGAAAATACCCCCCATAATTTGTAACCCTATCTCTTCTGAGGATGGAGGTACCCCATAAGTTGACCTGAAGTGCACTACGGGCGAACAACAATGCTCAGAAAAGGAGGAGTCATATTTGGCTTTTTGAGAGCAAATTTTGCTCGGGGGGCATGTCGCATTTAGGTAGCCCCTATGGTGCCAGGACAGCAAAATAACCCCCACATGGCATACCATTTTGGAAACTAGACCCCTTGAGGAACGTAACAAGGGGTACAGTGAGCATTTACCCCCCACTGGTGTCTGTCAGATCTTTGGAACAGTGGGCTGTATGAAATTTTTAATTTGCACAGCCCACTGTTCCAAAGATCTCTCAGACACCAGTGGGGTGTAAATTCTCACTGCACCCCTCATTACATTCCGTGAGGGGTTTAGTTTCCGAAATGGGGTCACATGTGTTTTTTTTTTTTTTTGCGTTTGTCAAAACTGCTGTAACAATCAGCCACCCCTGTGCAAATCACCTCAAATGTACATGGCGCACTCTCCCTTCTGAGCCTTGTTGTGTGCCCCCAGAGCACTTTGCGCCCACATATGGGGTATCTCCATAGTCAGGAGGAATTGCATTACAAATTTTGGGGGGCTTTTTTCCCTTTTACCTCTTGTCAAAAAAGTATAGGGCAACACCAGCATGTTAGTGTAAAAAATTTATTTTTTTACACTAACATGCTGGTGTAGACCCAAACTTTACCTTTTCATAAGGGGTTAAAGGAGAAAAAGCCCCCCAAAATTTGTTAGGCAATTTCTCCCGAGTACGGCGATACCCCATATGTGGCCCTAAACTGTTGCCTTAAAATACGACAGGGCTCCAAAGTGAGAGAGCGCCATGCGCTTTTGAGGCCTGAATTAGGGATTTGCATAGGGGTGGACATAGGGGTATTCTACGCCAGTGATTCCCAAACAGGGTGCCTCCAGCTGTTGCAAAACTCCCAGCATGCTTGGACAGTCGACGGCTGTCCGGCAATACTGGGAATTGTTGTTTTGCAACAGCTGGAGGCTCCATTTTGGAAACAGTGGCGTACCAGACGTTTTCTATTGGGGAGGGGGGCTGTGTAGGGGTATGTGTATATGTAGTGTTTTTTTTTATTTTATTTTGTGTTAGTGTAGTGTAGTGTTTTTAGGGTACAGTCACACGGGCAGGGGATTACAGCGAGTTTCCTGCTGTGAGTTTGAGCTGCCGCGCAAAATTTGCTGCATTGCAAACTTGCAGCCTGACACTCACTGTAAGCCCCCTGCCCATGTGAATGTACCCTGTACATTTACAGGGGGGGACCTCCAGCTGCTGCAAAACTACAACTCCCAGCATGCACAGTCTATCAGTGCATGCTGGTAGTTATAGTTTTGCAACAGCTGGAGGCCCACGGGTTGGGAAACACTGAGTTAGGAAACAGACAATGTTTCCCAACCAGTGTGCCTCCAGTTGTTGCAAAACCACAACATCCAAACATTCTCAGGCATGCTGGAAGTAGTAGTTCGGCAACATCTTTAGAGCCAGATGTTGCCGAACTACAACTGCCAGCATGCTTGGAGTTGTAGTTTTGCAACATCTGGAGGACTACAGTTTGCAGACCACTAATACAGTGGTTCCCAATCTGTGCCCTTCCAGATGTTGCAAAACTACAACTCCCAGTATGCCAGAACTGTCCAGGCATGCTGGGAGTTGTAGTTCTGCGACATCTGAAGGGCCAGATGTTACAGAACTACAACTCCCAGCATGCCTGGACAGTAAGGGCATGCTGAGGATGTGTAGTTTTGCAATATCTGGAAGGGTACAGTGGTCCCAAAACTGTGGACCTCCAGATGTTGCAAAACTGCAACTCCCAGCATGCTCAGACGCCAAGGGCTGTCTGGGCATGCTGGGAGTTGTAGTATATAGGGTCCCATTACAGCAATGCATGTCATTTACGGCGGCGTGCATTGCTGTAAAGGGCCCGACCGCGGCTGAAGATCTACTCACCTGTCGCCGCCGCCGTCTTCATCGCCGGGATCCGGGTCTTCAGGGACGAGGTAAGTACCGGGGCCGGGCCCCAGCACTCCCCCGTCCCCCGCCGCGTCCTCCGGTCTTCCTCCCGTCCTCTCCGGACTTCCAGGGGCCGGGCAGGGCGGGAGGAAGTAACCGCCCCCCCCCCCCTGCGATTGGTCGGTTAACTAACCGACGGATCGCAGGGTATAGGAAGAGGTGGTTGGCTTGCCACCTCCCTCCTATACTTTAGCATGGTCCTGGCTGTCTGTGACAGCCGGGATCATGCAAAATTACCTGGCGGTCGGGTCCCAGAGACCCGATCAGTCCGGAATTGCAGCAGATCGCAAGGGCGATTTCCCTTGCGATTTGCGGCGATCGCCGACATGGGGGGCCTACATGGCCCCCCTCAGCGTTTGCCCTGGATGCCTGCTGAAGCATTTCAGCAGGCATCCGGTTCCGATCTCTGCCCAGCGCGCGGCAGGGACCTGAAAACGCCAGGACGTACGGGGACGTCCTGGGTCCTTAAAGCCCAGGGTGCGGGGACGTTCCCGTACGTCCTGGGTCCTTAAGGGGTTAAAGGAGCATCACATGTTTGAAACAATCTTATTTTTCCACAATTTTGAAAGGGTGCCAATAAATTTGTCCAGCCCATTTTTGGACTTTGGTGTGACATTATGTCCAATTAGCTTTTTTTCCTCCGTTTTTAGGTTTAGTTCCAATACACACAAAGGGAATAAACATGTATAGCAAAACATGTGTTACTGCAATCCTTTTCTGTGAGAAATACTGCATTTTCTTGAAAAATTTCAGGGGTGCCAACATTTATGACCATGACTGTGTGTGTGTGTATATCTATATATCTATATCTATCTATCTATATATATATATATATATATATATATATATATGAACTGAGACTTTTCTGTATATATTTTTTATTACTCTGAATACTTTTTGCCTTTCTCAGCCCTGTGTTCCTGTATGAACTGTGTATGGTGCATTTTCTTTTTTATGTATGTTCACTAAATAGTTTTTAATATATTTGCATTTATATGTAACTAGCTGAGTACCTGATGCTGCCCGGGTTTTCCTTCCTAATCGTTGTTGGGGAGGAAAATTAACAAAGGAGGAATCTTTTGCCCTCATATCCCATCCTCAAATATTGTTGTCATATCCCGACCTCATATCCTGTCCTCAAATCCTGTCCTCATATCTCATTCTCCTATACCGTCCTCATATCCCGTCCTCATATCCCGTCCTCATATCCCGTCCTCATATCCCGTCCTCATAGCCCGACCTCATAGCCCGCCCTCATAGCCCGTCCTCATATCCTGTCCTCGTATCCTGTCCTTATGTCCCATCCTCAGGTGGGACTGAGTTTTGATGAAGATATTGTAAGCCGAAAATAGAAGGGGATGCGGCTATGTTGGAGTGGGTGTGATTTGCAAGCCAGACCAATGTAAAAAAAAGGGTATAAAATAAAAGGGGTGGGGCTTAAACAGTGGGCGTGTCTTTGTGAGGTGACATGCGGGGATGGTGTGGCTTGCAAGCCGGACTGACACATTCACCAGGAGATGCAGAGCGGAGCTTGTGGAGTAAGGTATTGGAAGTCCCATATACTTGCATGGGACTTGAAACAAAAACACATCTTTTATATAAGGGTGTAGGTAAGGGTTAATTTAACTATCATATATTTTTATTTTACATATAAGTAATATGTGTGAAGTTATGCTGTAACATACATTTCCTGTAGATTTGCATGAGACTTTAACCTCTTGGGGATGCCTGCATCCCAGATCCTTAAGGACTCAGGGCGTACCTGTACACCCTAAATATTTACGGTCCCTGCTGCTTGCCGGGAGGGGACAGTACCAGGATGCCTGCTGAAATCATTCAGCAGGCATCCTGTGACAACGCCTGGGGGGGTCCTGAGACCCGCAATTCAGATTGGCGATTTTTGGCAATTCCGGGTCAGGAAAAAAAGGATGATAGGTGCCATCCGAGATGGCCCCTATCATCTTTTAGCAGCTGGAGTGAAGTGGCACTGGTGCCACATCACGATCGTCCTGGTTTGTCGGCCGTTATCGTCCGACAAGTCAGGAGGCCTGCTGTGAGGGTGTCCCTAATGGCACCCGCTCTGCCCCTGTTGCAGAGGGCAAGAGCGGTTGTCGGGAGCCCTCACCTGAGGCTGGGGTCCTGATCCCCGGCATCAGCTGCGGGATCGGGGCCCCAGGAGCAGAGTCAGCGGCAGTGGCGGCAGGAGGATCCGGCGTTTGCAGCAGCAGGAGGTAAGGTGGGCCTCCTGCTGTTGCTTAGCAACAACTCCCAGCATGCACAGAAGGGCATGCTTGGAGTTGTTGTTATGCAACAGCAGAAGGCACAACTACAACTCCCAGCATGCCCTTTGGTAGTTTGTGCATGCTGGGGATTGTAGTTATGCAACAGCTGGAGGCACATTTTTGTGCCTCCAGTTGTTGCATAACTACAACCCCCAGCATGCACAGACAGCCAAAGGGCATGCTGGGAGTTGCAGTAGTGTGCCTCCAGCTGTTGCATAACTACAAGTCCCAGCATGCCCTTTGGCTGTATGGGCATGCTGAGAGTTTTAGCTTTTTGCAACAGCTGTGGGCACACTGGTTGCAAAACACTGAGTTTGTTACCTAAATTAGCGTTTCGCAACCAGTGTCCCTCCAGCTATTGCAAACTTCAACTTCCAGCATTGCACTGATAGACATTACATGCTGGGAGTTGTAGTTTTGCAACAGCTGAAGGCACACTGGTTGCAAAACACTGAGTTAAGTAACAAACTCTCAGAGTTTTGCAAACAGTGTGCCTTCAGCTGTTGCATAACTACAACCCCCAGCATTCACAACAGCCAAAGGGTATGCTGGGAGTTGTAGTTTTGCAACAACTGGAGGTTTGGCCCCCCATGTGAATGTACAGGGTACATTCACATGGTCGGGGGTTTACAGTGACCTTCTCGCTGCAAGTTTGAGATGCAGCAAATTTTCCCCTGCAGCTCAAACTCGATGTAAACCTCCGCCCGTGTGATTGTACCCTAAAAACACTACACTACACCTACACAAAATAAAGGGTAAAACACTACATATATACATACCCCTACACAGTTACCCCCCCCCCCCCCCAAATAAAAATGAAAAACGTCTGGTATGGCACCGTTTTCAAAACGGAGCCTCCAGCTGTTGCAAAACAACAACTCCCAGTATTGCCGGACAGTCATTGACTGTCCAGGCATGCTGGGAGTTTTGCAACAGCTGGAGGCACCCTGTATGGGAAACACTGCCGTAGGGTAATTTTTGTATTGGAGGCAAGTGTAATTCTTGCATCCGGGTCCGTCCCTATGCAAATCCCTCAAATGTCAACATGGCACTTCGGAGCCCTGTTGTATTTCAAGGCAACAATTTAGTGCCACATATGGGGTATTTCCGTACTCGGGAGAAATTGCCTAACAAATTTTGGGGGGCTTTTTCTCCTTGTACCCCTTATGAAAAGGTAAAGTTGTGGTCTACACCAGCATGTTATTGTAAAAAAAAAAATATTGTTTACACTTACATGTTCGTATTGCACCATACTTTTCATTTTCACAAGAGGTAAAAGGAAAAAAAGACCTCAAAATTTGTAACGCAATTTCTCCTGAATATGGAAATACCCCATATGCCCTGGGTTCCTCCTAATGCAAGACAATGCTAGACCTCATGTGGCTGAAGTGTATCAGAATTGATGCTATGGACTGGCCCCCCTAGTCATGCAGGAGGATGTTGCAGGCATCAGAACGTTCTGTAACATCTGTAATATTATATATTCAGAGCCCTTAATGTCAGTCAAGCAGAGGCTAGGAAGTGTGGGTGAACAAAGAGGAGTGCCAGGCTATAGAACTTGAGCAGCTTGGCCCGCCTTCTTGACACTTGGCTGAGAAATAGAAGTTAAGATTTAAGTAGTTGGCGGGGGAGGTGCCTGAGCAGCATGACGTAGGGAGGCTGCTCTGCTTAGCTCCTGGGCGAGAACATGTCTCTCCATCCCCCCTCCCCTCCTCCCATTCCTGCCGCTCGCCCTGCTTTTTACTATGGTCTAGGAATGTAAGATGGCACGGTTAAAGGGCAAATGAAGTAGGCTGTATCCCGGTAGATGGAACAAGAGAAGATAATGGCGAAACAGGACTTACCAGCTAGCCTAATACAATCGGCCGGGCGATGCGACAATCAGTGTGGGACTTGGCGGTACGTACTGTGCCGCGCACTGAGCTGCACTGGAGTAAACTGCCCAGTAAACTGCCCAGTAAACTGATCCAGCAGCGCCTGGAGAGCCAAACAGCTGGAGGCACACCAAGGCGGTGGATGCGAACACCGGGATTCCCGCCCGACCTAGTGGCAGACGCGAAAGCTGGTCTAGCCGTGAGTAATATGGATGAAAGATTTGTTCGGACAATGCAATTGTATAATGTAAAAGAGCTGGTATAATGAAGAGGGGCAGGTTTGCACGTCAGATACTGGACAGTCCTTCTAACAGCGCATTTGTGTTTCTATGAAGCGTGGAGGAAGCAGGATATTGCTGCAGATATGTTTGGGTGAAGCCTGCTGAAAACCGGTATAAATGTTTATATAAAGGGCTGATTCATGTGAGGGTTTGACGAACCTTAGCCCAGCTGGCATAGGCCATAATAAGCCAGCAGTATTAGGCAACTACCGAGAGGTCCCCCTGGAGGGTTGCACTGTATTTAACAAAGCCCTATAAACTGGAAACGAGGGTTACCAGACAGCAAGCACTGTATAGGGGAGAAGTGATTTTTGAAATACTGACCTCTTTAAAAGCAAAGCATCCCCCGCTGCAGATAAAGGGTCACCTGATAATAATGCTATAATTCTGCCATACTTTAAAGCTTTGACTCGCTACTCTGATAACCGTAATTTACAGAGGGTGGACAAGGAGATGCCAGATCCAAGATAACAAAATGACTGGTACCTGCTAATTTTCTGACAAAAGACTATAATGGAGAAAGTTTGATGGTAATTAATCTCCTGTAATTGGCAGCTTCCCCCGCTCCTACAAAAGGGTTCCAGTTTACCAGTCTAAAAATGTAGGACTGCAAATTGTTTGGACTGTTTTTGTACCTAAGGTGCTAGATCATATTTGTGATTATTGTAGGCCGGCAAGGTTGGATGCAACCAGACTCCAGTGTTACCCTGTCTTGAAGGAAGAGGACAGAGACTGGAATTAATTCCCTTATAAAAAGAAAATTGAGAAAAAAAAGAAAACAAAGGGGAAAAAAGGGAAAGGGGGAAAAAAAAAAGAAAAAAAACACCCCTCCCCTACATCTGCATGCCTCCAAAATATAATCCCAGAAAGTCGGGCGGACGGAGTCCAAATAGAGACAAGTCTGGCAATGCTAAACTAGACAAATTCCTAAAATCTCCAATGACATCTACAAGAGCAAAAAATCCCAAAGAAACACCGCTAAATGAAAGTGCAACTGGATCAAGATATGCAGTCCTAGAGATGGAGGAGGGGGAAGAAGTGGGGGACAAGGCAGCAGGGAAACAGTCATAGACATTGGAAGAAATTCTGCTTGAAATAAAAAAAAAAAAACACAAAAAATTTTATGAAGTATTTCTTCAATTAGGCACAGTGGGAGCAGATGTGATGCTAATAAGAGCAGACCTAAATAAGATAAAAGAAAGAGTTAAGAACATTGAAGGCCTGGTACCTCAGATAGAAGAAAAGCTCAAAAAATTCCAGTAAAGAGGTGGAAAAAGTGGCAAAAACAAATACAGTAATTCTCCGCAAACTACAGGACATGGAAGATAGAAATAAACACTGTAATATAAGGTTTCTGGGATTCCAGGAAGATCTGGGAGAAGGAAATTTATGCGAATTCCTGGAGAGCTGGATCAAGGACAAAATGGTAGAAGCTAATTTGTCCACATTATTTGCAATAGAAAGAGACCATCGTATGCCATTTAAAAAAACGATCCCAGGAGCGCTACCGAGGACGATACTGGCAAAAATGTTATGTCCCAGAGACCGAAACACCTTATTGCATGTTGCAAGAGAAAAAAAGGAAGGCCTCAGTCATAATAATGCAAAAATTTGTTTATACCCAGACTTCTCAAAAGAAACACAAAAGGAAAGAGCAGCGTTTAAAGAAGTTAAGAAGAGATTGGTGACTGCTGGAATTAAGTTTCTCCTGCTCTTCCCAGCGAATCTCAGAATAATATATAGAGACTCAGTGCAATTTTTCTCTACAGTAGAAGAAACAGCCTCATGGATGGAGGAGATGGGGCCATGAGATAAAGAAGCAAAATTTTTGTTGGTTATAGATGTAGGGGGTGGGTTGAGATGTGGGGAGGGATGGGAGGGAAATAAAATGTGTTAATTTTTATACTGTATGTGGTGGGTGGGGGGAGGGGAAGACATGTGCCCAGGAGGGAATGGGCATCTAGGAGAGAGTCTCGGAATTAGTGGAGACAAGTGGAGGGGGGGGGGGGTGGAGGGTAACCAATAGGCAGGGGGTTTTCCCCCTTTTCTCTCTCTCTCTCTTCTTTCTGTCTTTTCGTCTTGTACCTATTTCTAAAATAAGATGGTCGTAAAGATACTTACATGGAATATACGAGGATTGAAAGATAGAACTAAAAGATGTGCAATTTTTGATAATATAGTTAGACACCTTCCAGCAATAGTATGTCTGATTGAAACACATTTAACGATGGAATAAGTAACTTTGGTGCAGAGAAAATGGGCACAGAGCTAATATCATTGATTTGGTTCGCCTTACTCTGGGAGAGTATCAGTCCTTATTCACTCAGGGGTTGATATAGAAGTTGTCTCCAAAAAAGTCGACACAATGGGAACATACATATTCTTAGAAGGAAAGTTGTAGGGGAGACATGTAGTGTTGGCCTTTATCTATATAGCGCTGCCTTTTTCGAGCCAAATACTGGTGTCTCAAGTGACATTCTTGAGAGACAGGGACCATTATGATCTATACATATGCGGTGACTTCAACTGTAAATTAGACAAAGAAAAATATAGAATATCTGAAAATGAGAGCAGCCAAAGTAAAAGATGGTCCTCGCCTCTCGGGAAGTTCATGGGAGAGGTAGGATGGAGAGATGTGTGGAGAGAACTGTACGGGGATAAAATAAGTATACTCTTGTTTTAGCACATCATATAAGGCAGCATCCCATATAGATTTGACACTATGTAATGAATTAGCATTCACTCAAATTAAGAGATTAGAATATGAAACTAAAGCCATCTCAGATCATGTGATCATGACATTAGAATTAGGAGAAAGGGGAAAGGAAAGAAGAAGAGGTTTTTTTTTTTTTTTTTTTACTAAACGCATATTGGTTGGACCTGCTGGATAATTTAGATCAAATTAAATTAGAAATAGAAGAGTTTTGGAGAATCAATAGGGATACAGCAGAATTAGGTGTAGTATGGGATACCTAGAAGGCTTTCATTAGAGGTGTTCTATACAGAGAAATTGTACGGAAAAAAAGAATGTCCAGAGAAAGAGAAGATAAATTGAATAAAGAAATTGAGGCCCTAGTAGAAGAACTAGCAGCAGACCCTGCAACAAATAAACTACAAGAGTTGGAGAAAAAGAGAGGAGAACAGAAAAAATATTTAGAATAAAAGGCACAGCACTCTATTTTTTTCCAGAATCAAAAATTATACTATGATGGAGGACGCCCTAATAAGTTACTGGGGCAAATCGTTAAAAATCAGAACAATGGGAATTTTATAAAAACTCTAAAAGATGCAAACGGGAATCTAAAGGATAGAGATGAAGAGATAGATGGCGTTTTCAAGAGAACTGTGCTCGTGATGTCATCAGAGAGCATTCCAAAAAGAAATTTCCTCTGTAGTATTCAGCAGCTAATAAGTACAGGAAGGATTAAGATTTTTTAATAGAAGTAATTTACAAATATGTTTAACTTTCTGCCACCAGTGGATTTAAAAGAAAAAAGGTTTTCACCGGAGTACCCCTTTAAAGATCATGGATTATTCACATTATTAGATGCACAAATTAAACTAGGGATCTTGGTTGGATATAAATTAATTCTTCAAGAAAAGATAAATGAGATAAAACTTTGTAGCTAAAGTGAGTGGGAAAGAGATTTAGGGGAGAAAGGAGAAGGGACATGGCAGAGGATGGTAAAAAGTACAACAGATATGTCAAAAAATGAAAAACTAAGATTATCTCAATTCATGCTGTTACATAGGTTATACTACACACCAAAGAAGTTATTCAGGTTGGGAATAAGAGAGTATGATAAATGTCAAAAATGCAAGAGTGAGAATGCAGATTTGATGCACATGGTATGGTGCTGTAATAAGGTATAGGAATACTGGGAACAAATTAGGGAACACATTAAAATGGGGATAGAATAAAAAATTATCCCAGAGATATTGTTCTTTGGAGATGGTTAAAGGAAATAAGAGAAAGTTACTAAAAAATATACTCCTAATAGGTAGACTGATTATAATGAGAAATTGGACATCAGAGAGGGCTCCCTTGGTGACAGAATGGCTAATGGAACTAGAAAAGGTTAGTAGATTTGAAATGGTAAAAAGTAACAAAAATAACGAAGAAAGAACAGTCTGGAATGAGAGGTGGAAAGCCTGGGGCTTTCAATCGAACTGGAGGGGAGGGAGAGAGAGGAGGGTTTTTCTTTTCTCCCTATGAGGTATGGGAGGGGGGTGGGAAGGGGAGTTAAAGTGTAAAATATAATACAATGTGATTTAAAATGATATTTTTGTAAAATGATATTGCGTAATAAAAGAATTATATAATAAAAAAAGATTTAAGTAGTTAATCTGTTCTCCCTTAGTCATGTCAGCAGCACAATAATGGGGTTAGCTCCACTCCGGAATCTGGTGCTGCTGACACGACTAAGGGAAAACAGATTAACTACTTAAATGGTCACTCTCATTAAAACAAATTTTTGCTATTGCACTCTTTATGGTAAATAAAAAATATTCCTAATATTCTTTGTTTAAAAAAAAGTTTTCTATGTTTTTTTTTGTGCTTAACCCCTTCACAATGAGCGACGTACATGTAGGGCGCCGCGAAGTGTCACTTGGCGCGCGTCGACATACATGTATGTCGCGGGGTTCCGGGAGCACCGCGTCACCGGTAGCGGTGATCGGGCCGGGATGACTACTGTTATCTAACAGCAGGCATCCCGGCACATCGCCGATGGGGGTCCTGAGACCTCCCCATGACCGCGATGGGCGCAAATCGCAGGTCAATTCAGACCTGCGATCTGCGCGATTCCGAGTCATACAGGTCACTGGTGACCCGGTGACCCGGAAAATAAGAGGGATCGGGGGTGTCCGAGACACCCTCGATCCCCCTGAAGGGATAGGAGTTTGGTGGCAGGGGTGCCACCCCTCCTATCCCTGCTATTGGTCGGCCGAGCGACCGACCGATAACAGACCGGGGGAGGGGGGTTAAAGTTCGGTTCCCCCGCTTTGCCCACCTATCGGTGTCCGGGCAAAACGGGGGAACTGTCCAGGGAAGGTCGGCGCCGAAGGTCCCGTACCTGGATCCCGGATCCCGGAGCGCGATCCTGCATGCGGGGATCCCCCACATGCGGCGGCGGCAGCAATGCATCCGGGTCCTGCTAGGTGAGTTGTTGCCTAGCAACATCCGGAGGGCCACAGTTTACAGTGGTCTCTAAACCGTGGCCCTCCAGATGTTGCAAAACTACAACTCCCAGCATGCCCAAACAGCTGTTTGCTGTGTGGGCATGCTGGGACTTGTAGTTTTGCAATATTTAGAGGGGTTCAGGTTGTAGATCACTAAGTGATATCAAACTGTAGCCCTACAGATGTTGCAAAACTACAACTCTCAGCATGCCCAGACAGCAGTTTGCTGTCTGGGCATGCTGCGAGTTGTAGTTTTGCAACATCTGGAGGGTCACAGTTTTGAGACCACTGGACAGTGATTTACAACCTGAACCCCTCTAAATCTTGCAAAACTAAAACTCCCAGCATTCAGGAACAGCATAAGGCTGTCTTGGCATGCTGGGAGTTGTACTTGCGTGCCTCCAGCCATTGCATAACTACATCTCCCAGCATGCCCTACCGCAATCAGTATATGCTGGGAGTTGTAGTTTTGCAACAGCTGGAGGCACACTGGTTGGAAAATACTGAGTTAGGTCATAGAACCAGCTGTTGCAAAACTACAACTCCCAGCATGCATGGTCTGTCAGTGCATGCTGGGAGTTGTATTTTTGACCCCCCTCCCATGTGAATGTACAGGCTACATTCATACTGGCGGCAGATTACAGTGAGTTCCCCGCTTCAAGTTTGAGCTGCGGCAAATTTTCCGCCGCAGCTCAAACTCCTAGCGGGAGACTCAGTGTAATCTGCCTCCAGTGTGAATGTAACCTAAAAACACTACACTACACTTACACAAAATAAAGAGTAAAACACTACATATACACACACGTACACTGCCCCCCCTACCACCCCCCTTCCCCAATAAAAATGAAAAGCGTATTGTACGGCAGTGTTTCTAAGATGGAGCCTCAAGCTGTTGCAAAACAAAAACTCCCAGCATTTCTGGACAGCAATTGATTGTCCAAGCATGCTGGGAGTTTTACAACAGCTGGAGGCACCCTGTTTGGGAATCACTGGCATAGAATACCCCTATGTCCACCCCTATGCAAGTCCCTAATTCAGGCTTCAAATGCGCATGGCGCTCTCACTTTGGAGCCCTGTCGTATTTCAAGGCAACAGTATAGGGTCACATATGGGGTATCGCCGTACTCGGGAGAAATTGCCTAACAAATTTTGGGGGGATTTTTCTCCTTTTACCCCTTATAAAAAGGAACAGTTGGGGTCTACACCAGCATGTTAGTGTAAAAAAAAATACATTTTTACACTAACATGCTGGTGTTGCCCTATACTTTTCATTTTCAAAAGAGGTAAAAGGGAAAAACGCCCCCCAAAATTTGTAACGCAATTTCTCCCGAGTACCGAGATACCCCATATGTGGGCACAAAGTGCTCTGGGGATGCCCAACAAGGCCCAGAAGGGAGAGTGCGCCATGTACATTTGAGGCGATTTGCACAGGGGTGGCTGATTGTTACAGCGGTTCTGACAAACGCAAAAAAAAAAAACACACCCACATGTGACCCCATTTTGGAAACTACACTCCTCACAGAATGTAATAAGGGGTGCAGTGAGAATTTACACCCCACAGGTGTCTGACAGATCTTTGGAACAGTGGTCCGTGAAAATGAAAAATTTTGCATAGCTCACTGTTCCAAAGATCTGACAGACACCAGTGTGGGGGGGGGGGGGGGGGGGGGGGTAAATGCTCACTGTACCCCTCATTACATTCTGTGAGGGGTCTAGTTTCCAAAATTGTATGCCATGTGTTTTTTTTTTGCTGTCCTGGCACCATAGGGGCTTCCTAAATGCGACATGCCCCCCGAGCAAAATTTGCTCTCAAAAAGCCAAATATGACGCCTTCTCTTCTGAGCATTGTAGTTCGCCCACAGTGCACTTCAGGTCCACTTATGGGGTACCTCCATACTCAGAAGAGATGGGGTTACAAATTTTGGGGGGTCTTTTCTGCTATTAACCCTTTAAAAAATTTGAAATTTTGGGGAAAACCAACATTTTAGTGAAAGAAAAATTATTTTTTTTACATATGCAAAAGTCGTGAAACACCTGTGGGGTATTAAGGCTCCCTTTATTCCTTGTTATGTTCCTCAAGGGGTCTAGTTTCCAAAATGGTATGCCATGTGTTTTTTGTTTTTTTTTGCTGTTCTGGCACCATAGGGGATTCCTAAATGTGACATGCCCCCCAAAAACCATTTCAGAAAAACGTACTCTCCAAAATCCCCTTGTCGCTCCTTTGCTTCTGAGCCCTCTACTGCGCCCGCCGAACACTTTACATAGACATATGAGGTATGTGCTTACTCGAGAGAAATTGGGTTACACATACACGTATACATTTTCTCCTTTTACCCCTTGTAAAAATTCTAAAATTGGGTCTACAAGAACATGCGAGTGTAAAAAATGTAGATTTTGAATTTTCTCCTTCACTTTGCTGTTTTTCCTGTGAAACACCTAAAGGGTTAAAACACTTACTGAATGTCATTTTGAATACTTTGGGGGTGCAATTTTTATAATGGGGTCATTTATGAGGTATTTCTAATATGGAGACCCTTCAAATCCACTTCAAACCTGAACTGGTCCCTGAAAAATTGTGAGTTTGAAAATTTTGTGAAAAATTGGAAAATTGCTGCTGAACTTTGAAGCCCTCTGGTGTCTTCCAAAAGTAAAAACTCGTCAATTTTATGATGCAATCATAAAGTAGACATATTGTATATGTGAATCCCCCAAAATTTTTTTTTTAGAATATCCATTTTCTTTACAAGCAGAGAGCTTCAAAGTTAGAAAAATTCAAAATTTTAAATTTTTTCATCAAATTTTGGGATTTTTCACCAAGAAAGGATGCAAGTTACCACAAAAATTTACCACTATGTTAAAGTAGAATATGTCACGAAAAAACAGTCTCAGAATCAGAATGATAAGTAAGAGCATTCCAGAGTTATTAATGTTTAAAGTGACAGTGGTCAGATTTGCAAAAAGGGCTTCGTCCTAGAGGTGAAAATGGGCTCCGTCCTTAAGGGGTTAAAAAAGCTCAAGAGCACATTTTCCCCCATCTCATACACAGACTTTGGACCGAAGCCCAAACACAGGATGTGCAGCCTGGAGTGCTGAGGGGGTGTGTCCAACTAACAGCATATGGCAGTTAAATGTGAGAGGAGCTATGATTGGAAGAGGCTGGACACACCCCCCCTCATCACTCCAGGCTGCACTTCCTGTGTTTGGGCTTCGGGCCAAAGTCTATGTATAGGATGGAGGAAAATGTGCTCTTGAGCTTTTTTTAAGCGCAAATTAAACATAGAAAACTAATTTTTTTTTTAAAACAAAGTATATTAGAAATATTTTTTATTTACCATAAGGAGTGCAATAACAAAAAATTTTTTAATGAGAGTGACAATTTAAATCTTAACTTCCCTATCATCCTGTCAGCAGCACAATAACAAAGAGTTGAATAGTGACCATAAAAAATAAGGGTGTGTAGAAAAAAATATATTTACATTTTAGCAGAATCAAAAACAGATCTAACAAAGGAAGGTCTACCAGATTATAGGTTATCAAACCTATAGTTTAAAAAAAAAAAACTTCACTGGGGTGCTCCAAGAGGTACTGTGACAGATTTTCTCCAGAGGGACCGAATCTCCTTCATCCCAGGATGTAGATATAACTCTAGAAGAATGGGCTTTAGTAAACTCTGGAGGCTGCAGGAGGCTGAAAGTCACATACCGTATATACTCGAGTATAAGCCGAGTTTTTCAGCACGATTTTTCGTGCTGAAAACACCCCCCTCGGCTTATACTCGAGTGAACTCTCCACCCGCAGTGGTCTTCAACCTGCGGACCTCCAGAGGTTTCAAAACTACAACTCCCAGCAAGCCCGGGCAGCCATCGGCTGTCCGGGCTTGCTGGGAGTTGTAGTTTTGAAACCTCCGGAGGTCCGCAGGTTGAAGACCACTGCGGCCTTCGACATCATCCAGCCCCCTCTCACCCCCTTTAGTTCTGTACAGTACTCGCCTCCGCTCGGCGCTGGTCCGGTGCTGCAGGACTGTCCGGAGAGGAGGTCGTCCGGTGGGATAGTGGTTCCGGGCTGCTATCTTCACCGGGGAGGCCTCTTCTAAGCGCTTCAGGCCCGGCCCCAGAATAGTCACGTTGCCTTGACGACGACGCAGAGGTTCGTTCATTACCAACGTACTTCTGCGTCATCGTCAAGGCAACGCCTCTATTCTGGGCCCGAAGCGCGGAGAAGAGGCGCCCCCGGTGAAGATAGCAGCCCGGAACCACTATCCCACCGGACGACCTCCTCACCGGACAGTCCTGCAGCACCGGACCAGCGCCGAGCGGAGGCGAGTACTGTACAGAACTAAAGGGGGTGAGAGGGGGCTGGATGATGTCGAAGGCCGCAATGGTCTTCATCCTGCGGACCTCCGGAGGTTTCAAAACTACAACTCCCAGCAAGCCCGGACAGCCGATGGCTGCCCGGGCTTGCTGGGAGTTGTAGTTTTGAAACCTCTGGAGGTCCGCAGGTTGAAGACCACTGAGGACGGATGATGACAAGAGGATGATGAAGAGGGGGTGTGGGATGATGACAAGGGGATGATGAAGGGGGGGTGTGGGATGATGACAAGAGGATGATGAAGGGGGGGTGGGGATGATGACAAGGGGATGATGAAGGGGGGGGTGTGGGATGATTACAAGGGGATGATGAAGGGGGGTGGGGATGATGACAAGGGGATGATGAAGGGGGTGTATGGGATGATGATGAAGGGGGGTGGGGATGATGACAAGGGGATGATGAAGGGGGGGTGTGGGATGATGACAAGGGGATGATGACAGGTGATGATGATGAGGGTCTGGATGATGACAGGCGGTGATGATGATGAGGATGTAAATGACGGGGGTCTGTATGATGACAGGGGGGGGATGATGTATTTCAAACCCTAGGCTTATACTCGAATCAATAACTTTTCCTGGGATTTTGGGTTGAAATTAGGGGCCTCGGCTTATACTCGGGTCGGCTTATACTCGAGTATATACGGTACTTATCTAGATATAGAGAGTTTAGAAGCCTTCTTGCCCTTGTTGGCCTCATGATTGCTGACAAATAAATTGTCCTTTCAAAAGGCACTTGTTGTTTCCAGATATGTGGACAAATACTGAACAACAGCCAGATTCTTAAGATTCTCCTCTTGTCCTTGGGCCACATCTGGAAAGTACTGAAGCAAGATTATTACTTGGTTACAGTTAGCAAAAGAAGGAACTTTTGGAGAAAAAAACTGCAGAAATGTAAGTAAGGTTTGGTCAGGCATGAAGGAGGTGTATGGTTCAGAATAAGAAAAGGTCTGTAACTCACTAACCCTCTTTGCCGTGGTAACGGCCAAAAGTAAGGCCATCTGGATAGATCTTTAGGGTGATTTCTTCCAACGGCTCAAAGGGCTGATCACAACTGCTTCAAGACCAAAGACATCCCAGAAAGCCACAAGCTTGACAATCCTGGGACATAGTCTATCAAGGGCTCTTCAAAAATTCTTCACCTCCTATACAAGAAGCAACTTACGACAAAGGAATGCTGAAATCGATGCCACTTGCACCCTGAAGGTACCGGATGAATACCCCTTTTCTGGTTTCTTCCATTCCTGACACATAAGATTGTAGAGGATATCATCCAATTTCAAGGCCCTAGGCTCTTTAGAGGTGGAAGGAGTATCTCCCTGCTCTGTAGACTGAACTTCTGAGTCTTTTCTGGCGGAATTAATGTCTTTCCTAAGCTTTCGTCTTTATGAGAAGATGACAAAGTTGAATCTTTAGATTCCACGATCCTAACATCCTCCTCCATAGGTATAGGAGACTGAGGACATCGGGACCTCTCCTTAGAAGGAGGAGTACCCTTGCCCGGAAACTGGAGGACTCTGTGACAAAGTTTACCCAAGAATACATTTCTTGCATTGGTGGCTCACCAGTGCACAAGGAGCAGGACGAACGGATATGCAAGTAATAAACTCGCTGTCTTCTGGCAGTTCAGCATTACATTTCTTGCATGTTGGATGCCTCCTTTTTTCAAGGCGCTTCCCACCAGGGTGCCTGCCATCCGATTTTCTAGATAGAAATAAAGTGTAAAAAGAAGAAAAATATATTACACAACAATAAAAGGAAAAAAAGGTCTTACATCAAGAAAAACATTAAACTCTCAAAGCAAAGAAATAGCAGTAAGCAATGCAGCCTAACATTGCAAGTCTCAAGGCACCAGGAACCCTGACAGCTCCAAGAGACCTGACCTGCACTAAAGTGCCTAATATAGATGACACACTGACATAAAAAAGGAAGCACCGCCCCAACAGTAAGCCATTTGACAACCTAAGAATAGACAAAAAATAATCAACAAAGAGATTAGGATACATATAAATCCACAAGGAAGAGAAGCTGACAGAATAAAAAAAAGCTTCCTTTTGGAGAATACAATTTAGAGCCGGATGGAAGAAACTCACAGTGCTCATGGCGAGAGAGATAAACGCACGTTCTTGGCAGAATCCATCCTAATGATGGGCCATGTGGTCACCTGACTGCAAGCACAAAGCCGGGAGAGAGAAAGGCACTCTCCTGGCAGCATCAGATATGCGCACACTTGCTGAGCAGCTCCCACAGCAAACCGAACAACACCAACATACTGCCAACAACAATATATCCTCACAGAACACACCATGCTGTACACAACGCATAACATGTCCTGAATGAAATCCATAGTCCTAGAGTCACAGGACAAAAGAAACTCACTGTGACAGTGTCCTGGGTGAGCTTAAATTCCCTTTAAGGGTGTTATTTCTTTATTTTGGATGGTAATGAAATTAACTCCAAGGTACTTGAAGCACACAGAGGGCAGAGCTAACCCCATTATTGTGCTGCTGACAGGATAATAGAGAGAGGCTATTTGTTAATGGGGTACTCCACTGGAATTTTTTTTTATTTTTTATCAACTGATACCAGAAAGTTAAACAGATTTGTAAATTAATTCTATTAAAAATCTTAATCCTTACAGTGCTTATCAGCTGCTGTATGATTCACATGAAGTTCTTTTCTTTTTGAATTTCCTTTCTGCCTGACCACAGTGCTCTCTGCTGAAACCTCGGTCCATTTTAGGAACTGTCCAGAGTATGAGCAAATACCCATAAAAAACCTATCCTACTCTGGACAGTTCCTAAATGGACAGAGGTGTCAGCAGAGAGCACTGTGGTCAGACAGAAAGGAAATTAAAAAAGAAAAGAACTTCCTGTGGATCATACAGCAGCTGATGAGTACTGGAAGAATTAAGATTTTATTAGAGATAATTTACACGTTTAACTTTATGGCACCAGTTGATTTAAAAAATAATGTTTTCCAGTGGAGTACCCCTTTAAGTTTGGAAACCACCATTAGCTCCAGGAAAGACACCGTTTGGTTTCATACCCGAACAACTCTTCAATGTTGTCTAAAGATTCCCTTTACTTGTAGTGATTATAATATGGTTTTCTGGTGAGACTTGATCCGACAGCTAAACGCTTGTCATAAGAACATATTTGCAAGAAGTTGAATTAGGGTAATTCTGGGAGATGGAATGTTTACTAAGATCTTACATATTTACTCAGAGCCTGCTCCTCTTTGGTAAACACCACATTTAAAACTCATACCAGGAGTGGGGTTCAAACACACACAGATACATATCCATTGGATATTAAGTCCAACACCTTAACCACTCACCCCATGGGAATTCCGGTCCTTGCCACTCACCCCGTGCAAACCCCTGGGGGGTCCTGAGAACCCCCCCCCCATGTTGGCATGTCAATTCAGACCTACGATTTGCGGCTCTTCCGGGTCAATTGGGTCTCTGGTGACCCGGTGACCCGGAAAAAAAGGGTGAATGGTAGCAGGAGTGAGGTAGCACGGGTGCCGCCTCATGATCACGTGATTGATCGGCCGGAACGACCAACCAATCACGGACCTGTTGGGATGGCGATCGGGACGACGAAGATGGTGGCGATCGGCGCCGGCGGGGGTCTCCTACCTTCCCCTGGTCCGGCGGGGGTCCCCTCAGGAGCGGTGACGGTGGCAGGAGCGGTGGCAGCAGCGGCGATGGTCCCGGCGGTGCAGGCGGCAGGAAACAGCAGAAGGGGATGCCTGTTCACTTTCTGCTGTTGCTTAGCAACAACTTGCAACAGCAGGAGTTCCAACTACAACTCCCAGCATGCCCTTTGGTAGTCTGTGCATGCTGGGGGTTGTAGTTATGCAACAACTAGAGGCACATTTTTCTATGAAAAAGTATGCATTCAGCTGTTGCATAATTACAACTCCCAGCATGCACAGACTACCAAAGGGTATGCTGTAAGTTGTAGCAGTGTGCCTCCAGCTGTTGCAAACCTACAACTCTCAGCATGCCCTTTGACTGTCAATGCATGCTAATTGTTGCAGTTTTGCAAAAGCTGAAGACACATTGGTTGTGAAACCGAGTTTGTTACCTAACTCAGTATTTTGCAACCAGTGTGCCTCCAGCTGTTGCAAAACTACAACTCCCAGCATGCACTGAGAGACTGTACATGCTGGGAGT
This sequence comes from Hyla sarda, assembly GCF_029499605.1. Taxonomy (NCBI): domain Eukaryota; kingdom Metazoa; phylum Chordata; class Amphibia; order Anura; family Hylidae; genus Hyla; species Hyla sarda. The sequence continues at coordinate 335,727,928 of NC_079191.1, forward strand.
TAAGTAACAAACTGTGTTTCGCAACCAATGTGCCTCCAGCTGTTGTATAACTACAACTCCCAGCATGTATGGTCTGTCAGTGCATGCTGGGAGTTGTAGTTTTGTAACAGCTGGAGGTTTGCCCCGCCCATGTGAATGGACAGGGTACATTCACACGGGCGGGTTTACATCAAGTTATCTGCTGCAAGTTTGAGATGCGGCAAATTTTCCGCCGCAGCTCAAACTCCCAGCGAGAAACTCATTGTCAACCCGACCGTGTGAATGTATCCTAAAAACACTACACCTACACCAAATAAAAAGTAAAACACTACATATACACATACCCCTACAGAGTCCCCCCCCCCCCCCCCCAATGAAAAAAAAAAACTTCTTATACGGCACTGTTTCCAAAACAGAGCCTCCAGCTGTTGAAAAACAACAACTCCCAGGATTGCCGGACAGCCACTGACTGTCCAGGCATGCTGGGAGTTTTGCAACAGCTGGAGACACCCTGTTTGGGAAACACTGCCTTAGAGTATTTATGTGTTTGATTCAAATCCCCAATTTAGGCCTCAAATGCGCACGGCACTCTCTCACTTCAGAGCCCTGTCGTATTTCAAGGAAACAGTTTAGGGCCACATATGGGGTATCTCCGTACTCGGGAGAAATTGTGTTACAAATTTTGGAGGGCTTTTTCTCCTTTTACCCCTTATAAAAAGGTACAGTTGGGGTCTACACCAGCATGTTAGGGTAAAAAAAAAATTTTTTTACACTAACATGCTGGTGTTACCCCATACTTTTAATTTTCACAAGCGTTAAAAGGAAAAAAGACCCCCAAAATTTGTAACACAATTTCTCCTGAGTACAGAACTACCCCATATGTGGTCGTAAAGTGCTCTGCGGGCGCAAGACATGGCTCAGGAGTGACAGTGTGCCATGTACATTTGAGGTCTAAATTGGTGATTTGCACAGGGGTGGATGATTTTACAGCGGTTCCGACATAAACGCAAAACAATAAATACCCAGATGTGATCCCATTTTGGAAACTACACCCCTCAAGGAATGTAACAAGGGGTATAGTGAGCCTTAATACCCCACAGGTGTTTGACAAATTTTCGTTAACGTTGGTTGTAAAAAAAAAACTAAAAATGTCACTAAAATGCTGGTGTTACCCTACATTTTTCATTTTCACAAGGGAGAATAGGAGAAAAGCCCCTCAAAATGTGTAGCCCCATTTCTTCTGAGTAAGAACATACCTCGTAAGTGGGTGTAAAGTGCTCTGCGGGTGCACTACAATGCTCAGAAGAGAAAGAGCGCCATTGGACTTTTGGCAAGAAAATGTGTCCGAAATTGAAGGCCATGTGTGTTTACAAAGCCCCCATAGTGCCAGAACAATGGACCCCCCTCACATGTGACCCCATTTTAGAAACTACACCCCTCACGGAATGTTTTGTGGTGTCCTGGTACCGTATTGCATACCGTACCTTGGTTAGGGGTCCCCAAAGTCAGAGTTCCTAGTAACTGTGGGGTTCTGCTTCTTTAGTCATCCCCTAGTCACCCCTCAAATAGTTAATATATTGCTAAAATAAATGTAAATGCTGTATGGAAAGTGTATACTTACCTTGCATAGCGTCGCAGGGCCTGCGGATCATGTGACTGTGGTTTAGTCTCTATGGTAGGTAAAAGGACCTTTGGAGATTCTGGGTCATGTGGTACCCACAATGCCTTGTTAAGCTGATTGACAGATGGTGTGGACCAATCCTAAAACGGCCAGCCCCTGCCCATATAAGGTAGCTGCAGCCAATAGATGCTCTCTTGGGTTCAGAATCGTTGGAGAGTAAAGATCTGCGCAACTTACAATGACAACTACTAGGCCAAAGCCTGCCGGCCTTGACCTGAAACGAAACCGTGAGTTCTTACAACTTTTCCGCTTATGCTAGTGAGACCTCTGGACCTAAACATAACCCTAAATCCAGCGGATCTGCACATACTAAATCCTACTAAGCTAAAGAACTTACAAAAGTTCCAACCCTACGTCAATCTCAGCTAAGCTGTACATAGACTTTGTTATAAAGACTGTTACTGTATTTGCATGTTACAGAAAATCTTCAGTAAAGTTTACGCAAATTTTCAGCAAAGCTCTGGTTGTGGACAATACTTTATTCTGCATCTACCTATCGCTCTTGGGAAGGGTGGCGATAGGCCAAGCCATACAGCATTTAACCCTCACCCTGGAGTCACGACTGACAAGAGTTAATTATAACCGTGATATACCTCACAGCAACACCCCAACTGCTATACACCCCCCAAGGCGCCACAGTAATAAGGGGTACAGTGAGCATTTACGCCCCACAGGTGTCTGACAGATTTTTGGAACAGTGGTCTGTTAAAATGAAAAATTTTCCAAATGTTCCAAAGATCTGTCAAACGCCAGTGGAGTGTAAACTCATTGCAGCCCTTATTAAACTCTGTGAGGGGTGTAGTTTCCAAAATGGTGTCACATGTGGGGTGTTCCACTGTTCTGGCACCACGGGGGGGATTTGTAAATGCACAAGGCCTCCCACTTCTGTTCCAACCAAATTCTCTCACCAAAATCTCAATGGCGCTCCATCTCTACTGAGTATTGTAGTTCGCCTGCAGAGCACTTTACATCCACATACGGGGTATTTCCATACTCGGAAGAAATGGGGATACAAATCTTGGGAGTCTTTTTCTCCAATTACCCCTTGTGAAAATGAAAAATTTGGGGTAACACCAGCATTTTAGGGGAAAAAATCTAATTTTTCATTTTCACGTCTAACTTTAGCAGAAATTTGTCAACCACCTGTGGGGTGTTAAGGCTCACTATACCCCTTGTTACATTCCTTGAGGGGTCTAGTTTCCAAAGTAGTATGCCTAGTGTTTTTCGGCCATCCTGGTGGACTGATCAAGTTATTTTGCATGCTATGGTCGATCATTGTGACTGGGATTTTTACTTTCAATGTAAAATAGTTGTAAGAGTATATTTAAAGTGGACGATTACTATGGTTATTACAGAAGATCAACTGAATGCCAAGATGATGCAAGTTACTCAGAGAACATTCTTCTTTGGAACACTTTGGAGAATGCCAAGGTTAAAACTCATACCAGGAGTGGGGTTCGAACCCACGCGGATACATATCCATTGGATCTTAAATCCAACGCCTAAACCACTTGTTCATCCTGAATAACTTGCACGCATTTTAGGTAATGGTGAATAAGGTCAGTGCTACTGTCTTTTGTTGTGCCTCATTGATTCCATTTTATTCCTTTCATTAAGTGTTGTACACAAACATTCTGTTAACTGTTAACCTCTTAAGGATGCAGCCCTTTTTCACCTTAAAGGGGTACCCCGGTGAAAACCTTTTTTCTTTTAAATCAACTGGTGGCAGAAAGTTAAACATATTTGTAAAGTACTTCTATTAAAAAATCTTAATCCTTCCAGTACTTATTAGCTGCTGAATGCTACAGAGGAAATTCCTTTCTTTTTGGAACACTGATGACATCACGAGCACAGTGCTCTCTGCTGACATCTCTGTCCATTTTAGCAACCATGCATAGCAGATGTATGCTAAGGGTAGCATGGTGGCTCTTGGATTCAAATCCCACTAAGGACAACAATAAATAAAGCCTTATTATTATTATCATAACGTCAGCAGAGAGAACTGTGCTCGTGATGTCATCAGAGAGCATTCCAAAAAGAAAAGAATTTCCTCTGTAGTATTCAGCAGCTAATAAGTACAGGAAGGATAAAGAATTTTTAATAGAAGTAATTTACAAATATGTTTAACTTTCTGCCACCAGTTGATTTAAAAGAAAAAAGGTTTTCAACGGAGTACCCCTTTAAGGACCGAGCCCTTTTTTGCAATTCTGACCACGCTTTTACAGAATATTCTTATTCTGAGATTGTTTTTTTCGTGACATATTCTACTTTATTTTGGTGGTAAATTTTCGGCATTACTTGCATCCTTTTTTGGTGAAAAATCCCCAAATTTCATGAAAATTTTGAAAATGTTGCATTTTTCTAACTTTGAAACTCTCTACTTGTAAGGAAAATGGATATTCCAAATAAATTTTATTTTTAATCACAAATACAATATGTCCACTTTATGTTGGCATCATAAAATTGACATATTTTAGCTTTTTGAAAAAATTAGAGGGCTTCAAAGTAGAGCAGCAATTTAAAAAAATTTCATGAAAATTGCAAAATCTGAAGGGACAGATGTTACAGAACTGCAACTCCCAGCATGCCTAGGCAGTCTAGGCATGCTGAGAGTTGTAGTTTGGCAACATCTGGAGGGCTACCGTTTGGGCAAAACTGTAACAGTGGTCTCCAAACTGTGACCCTTTGGACCCTCCAGGTGCAGAACTACAACTCCCAGCATGCCCAGACAGCCTTTGGCTGTCTGGGCATGCTGGGAGTTGCAGTTTGGCCTTCCTAGTAGTTGCCACAGTAAAGATCACTTTACTTTCACTTTCATTCCCCCCCACCGTAGTTTCCCTACCTGAGCCAGGATCCAGCAGTCTCCAGCGACGATCGGGGATCCCCAGGCATCTTTTCCTGCAGGTACCGGCCTCCATCTTCTTCCCACGATCCCCTCGACATCCAGGGGTGGGCAGAATGGGGGGTTACCATGGCAACCCACTGTCCTGCCCTGCCATTGGTCAGAATCAGTTCTGACCAATGGCAGGGGATAGGAGGAGATCACAGCACTGTGACCTCGCCCTATCCCTCAGGATGATCAGGGCTGTCCCTGACAGCTCCGATCATCCTTATTTTCCAGGTGATCGGGTCACCAGAGACCCGATCAGCCCGGAATAGCAGAAAATCGCATGTCTGAATTGACATGCGATTTTCTGCGATCGCTGACATGGGGGGTTCTCAGGACCCCCCTCGGCGATGTGTCAGGATGCCTGCTAAATGATTTCAGCAGGCATTCCGGTCCGGTCCCCAACTGGCTATCGGCGGTGACCGGAATTCCCACAGGCGTATGCATACGCCCCACGTCCTTAACCCCCTTAAGGACCAGGCCAATTTTCACTGTAGGACCAGAAAGTTTTTTGCACATCTGACCACTGTCACTTTAAGAATTAATATCTCTAAACCGCTTTTAAAGAATATTCTGTTTCTGAGATCGTTTTTTCGTGACATATTCTACTTTATTTTGGTGGTAAATTTTCGGCGTTGCTTGCATCCTTTTTTTGCTGAAAAATCTCACAATTTCATGAAAATGTTGAAAATTTTGCATTTTTCTAACTTTAGATGGATATTCCAAATACATTTTATTTTTATTCACAAATACGATATGTCCACTTTATGTTGGCATCATAAAATGGACATATTTTTACTTTTTGAAAAAATTAGAGGGCTTCAAAGTAGAGCAGCAATTTTCAAAAATGTCATGAAAATTGCAAAATCTGAAGGGACAGATGTTACAGAACTACAACTCCCAGCATGCCTGGGCAGTCTAGGCATGCCGAGAGATGTAGTTTGGAAACATCTGGAGGGCTACAGTTTGGGCACCACTGTAACAGTGGTCCCCAAACTGTGACCCTCCAGATATTGCAAAACCACAACTCCCAGCATGTTGGGAGTTGCAGTTTGGCCTTCCTAGTGGTTACCACAGTAAAGATCCCTTTACTTTCACTTTCATTCCCCCACCCCAACGTTGGTTCCCTACCTGATCCAGGATCCAGCAGTCTCGAGCGACGATCAGCTGTTCCCAGGCATCTTCTCCAGGTACCGACCTCCATCTTCCCCCTATGTTTCCCACGACATCCAGGGAGGGGTTGGCAGAACGGGGGGTTGCCATGGCAACCCACTGCCCTGCTCTGCCATTGGTCAGAATCAGTTCTGATCAATGGCAGGGGATAGGAGGAGATCGCATCACTGCGACCTCACTCCTACCCTGCAAGATGATCTGGGCTGTCACTGACAGGTCAGATCATCACTATTTTCCAGTTGATCGGGTCACCAGAGACCCGATCAGCCCTGAATAACAGAAAATCGCATGTCTGAATTAACATGCGATTTTCTGCGATCGCCGACATGGGGGGGTCTCAGGACCCCCCTCTGCGTTTGCCTCGGACGCCTGCTGAACGATTTCAGCAGGCGTCCGGTTTCGCAACCTGCCCAGCGCGTGGCGGGATGTGAAATTCGCCAGGACGTACTCATACGTGCCTGGTCCTTAAGGGGTTAAGGACTCGGGATGCAGGGCGTATGCCTGGCGTCCTTAAAAGGTTAACCACAGAGTTGTTTGGAAACATCATAGTATGGTCAGAGATTTCCTGGGTAAAAACAGAGATTAGTTTTTGGATACCTTCAAAATATTTTTAAAAGAGTGCGGAAGAGCACCAATAGTAATTAATTGGCCCATCACTTTCAATACTTTGCTCATATTTTTCTAATCCAGCCAAACCTCTCCGGAAAACAGCATCTTTAAAAAAGACCACTAGATTATGCAATTGAAAGACTTTGTGGGAGATTTATCAAAGTTGTCTATTTCCCACATCAATATAGACCAACCTACAGAGGGTTAGGCCGGTCTAATGTGAGCTTAATTTATCAAAAGTCTCAGTGCTCTGGATAAATTCTGCGCACAGACTTCGGCATCTATGGTTTGGACTGTATTTAAACGCTTGTCATGAGAACATATATGAAAGGAGTAGAATTAGGGTTATTCTAGGAAATGGAATGTTTACTCAGAGCCTGCTCCTCTTTGGTAAACACTACATTTAACCTGTTAAGGACATAGGACGTTCTCTAACGTCCCCACTACCTGGGCTTTAATGCCCAAGGACATTAGAGAACGTCCTGTTGTATTTCCGGTCTCTGCCGCTCGCCTGGCAGAGATCGGAACTGAATGCCTGCTGAAATCCTTCAGCAGGCATCCAGGGCAAACGCAGAGGGGGGCCGCAAATCTCAAGGGAAATCTCAAGGGTAATTTCGCATGATCCCAGCTGTCACAGACAGCCAGGACCATGCTAAAGCATAGGAGCTAAAGCATAGGAGCGAGGTGGCAAGCCTGCCACCTCCTCCGATCCCCTGCGATCCGTCGGTTAGTTAACCGACCAATCGCAGGAGGGGGGGCGGTTACTTCCTCCCGTCCTGCCCGGCCCCTTGAAGTCCGGAGAGGATGGGAGGAAGACCGGAGGACGCGGCGGGGGACGGGGGAGTGCTGGGGACCGGCCCCGGTACTTACCTCGTCCCTGAAGACCCGGATCCCGGCGATGAAGACGGCGGCGGCGGCGACAGGTGAGTAGATCTTAAGCCGCGGTCGGGCCCTTTACAGCAATGCACGTCGCCGTAAAATGACATGCATTGCTATAATGGGACCCTGTAAACTACAACTCCCAGCATGCCCAGACAGCCCTTGGCGTCTGGGCATGCTGGGAGTTGCAGTTTTGCAACATCTGGAGGTCCACAGTTTGGAGACCACTGTGCCCTTCCAGATGTTGCAAAACTACTGTCCAGGCATGCTGGGAGTTGTAGTTCTGTAACATCTGGCCCTTCAGATGTTGCAGAACTACAACTCCCAGCATGCCTGGACAGTTTTGGCATACTGGGAGTTGTAGTTTTGCAACATCTGGAAGGGCACAGATTGGGAACCACTGTATTAGTGGTCTGCAAACTGTAGTCCTCCAGATGTTGCAAAACTACAACTCCCAGCATGCTGGGAGTTGTAGTTCGGCAACATCTGGCTCTAAAGATGTTGCCGAACTACTACTCCCAGCATGCCTGAGAATGCTGGGAGTTGTGGTTTTGCAACAACTGGAGGCACACTGGTTGGGAAACATTGTCTGTTTCCTAACTCAGTGTTTCCCAACCGTGTGCCTCCAGCTGTTGCAAAACTATAACTACCAGCATGCACTGATAAACTGTGCATGCTGGGAGTTGTAGTTTTGTAACAGCTGGAGGTCCCCCCCCCTGTGAATGTACAGGGTACATTCACATGGGCAGGGGGCTTACAGTGAGTATCAGGCTGCAAGTTTGCAATGCAGCAAATTTTGCGCGGCAGCTCAAACTCGCCACGGGAACTCGCTGTAATCCCCCGCCCGTGTGACTGTACCCTAAAAACACTACACTACCACAAAATAAAATAAAAAGTAAAAAACCCTACATATACACATACCCCTACACAGCCCCCTCCCCTCCCAATAAAAATGAAAAACGTCCGGTACGCCACTGTTTCCAAAATGGAGCCTCCAGCTGATGCAAAACAACAACTCCCAGTATTGCTGGACAGCCGTTGACTGTCCAAGCATGCTGGGAGTTTTGCAACAGCTGTAGGCACCCTGTTTGGGAATCACTGGCGTAGAATACCCCTATGTCCACCCCTATGCAAATCCCTAATTCAGGCCTCAAATGCGCATGGCGCTCTTACTTTGGAGCCCTGTCGTATTTCAAGGCAACATAATAGGGTCACATATGGGGTATCGCCGTACTCGGGAGAAATTGTGTTACAAATTTTGGGGGGCTTTTTCTCCTTTAACCCCTTATGAAAAGGTGAAGTTGGGGTCTACAACAGCATGTTAGTGTAAAAAAATAAATTTTTTACACTAACACGCTGGTGTTGCCCTATACTGTTCATTTTGACAAGAGGTAAAAGGGAAAAACGCCCCCCAAAATTTGTAATGCAATTTTTCCCGACTACGGAGATACCCCATAAGTGGGCGCAAAGTTCTCTGGGTGTGCACAACAGGGCACAGAAGGGAGAGTGCACCATGTACATTTGAGGTGATTTGCACAGGGGTGGCTGATTGTTACAGCGGTTTTGACAAACGCAAAAAAAAAAAACCCACATGTGACCCCATTTCGGAAACTACACCCCTCACTGAATGTAATGAGGGGTGCAGTGAGAATTTACCCCCCACTGGTGTCTGACAGATCTTTGGAACAGTGGGCTGTGCAAATTAAAAATTTTGTACAGCCCACTGTTACAAAGTTCTGACAGACACCAGTGGGGGGTAAATGCTCACTGTACCACTTGTTACGTTCCTCAAGGGGTCTAGTTTCCAAAATGGTATGCCATGTTGGGGTTATTTTGCTGTCCTGGCACCATAGGGGCTTCCTAAATGCGACATGCCCCCCGAGCAAAATTTGCTCTCCAAAAGCCAAATATGACTCCTTCTCTTCTGAGCATTGTAGTTCGCCCGTAGTGCACTTCAGGTCCACTTATGGGGTACCTTCATACTCAGAAGAGATGGGGTTACAAATTTTGGGGGGTATTTTCTGCTATTAACCCTTGCAAAAATGTGAAATTTGGGGGGAAACACACATTTTAGTGAAAAAAAAAAAAAAAAATTTTTACATATGCAAAAGTCGTGAAACACCTGTGGGGTATTAAGGTTCACTTTACCCCTTGTTACGTTCCCCAAGGGGTCTAGTTTCCAAAATGGTATGCCATGTGGGGATTTTTTGCTGTTCTGGTACCATAGGGGCTTCCTAAATGCAACATGCCCCCCAAAAACCATTTCAGAAAAACGTACTCTCCAAAATTCCCTTGTCGCTCCTTCGCTTCTGAGCCCTCTACTGCGCCCGCCGAATACTTTTCATGGACATATGAGGTATGTCCTTACTCGAGAGAAAATGGGCTACAAATATAAGTATAAATTTTCTCTTTTTACCCCTTGTAAAAATTCAAAAATTGGGTCTACAAGAACATGCGAGTGTAAAAAATGAAGATGGTGAATTTTCTCCTTCACTTTGCTGCTATTCCTGTGAAACACCTAAAGGGTTAAAATGCTGACTGAATGTCATTTTGAATACTTTGGGGGTGCAGTTTTTATAATGGGGTCATTTGTGGGGTATTTCTAATATGAAGACCCTTCAAATCCACTTCACACCTGAACTGGTCCCTGAAAAATAGTGAGTTTGAAAATTTTGTGAAAAATTGGAAAATTGCTGCTGAACTTTGAAGCCCTCTGGTGTCTTCCAAAAGTAAAATCACGTCAATTTTATGATGCAAACATAAAGTAGACATATTGTATTTGTGAATAATTTTTTTTTTATTTGGAATATCCATTTTCTTTACAAGCAGAGAGCTTCAAAGTTAGAAAAAAGCTAAATTTTCAATTTTTTCAGCAAATTTTGAAATTTTTCCCTAAGAAACAATGCAAGTATCGACAAAATTTTACCAATAACATAAAGTAGAATATGTCACGAAAAAAAAATCTCGGAATCAGAATGATAGGTAAAAGCATTCCAAAGTTATTAATGTTTAAAGTGACAGTGGTCAGATGTTCAAAAAACGCTCCGGTCCTAAGGTGTAAAATGGCCTGGTCCTTAAGGGGTTAAAACTCATACCAGGAGTGGCGTTCGACCCCACGCAGATACATATCCATTGGATTTTAAATCCAATGCCTTAACCACTCGGCCATCCTGGTGGACAGTTTGAGTTATTTTGCATCATTGTGACTGAGATTTATACTTTGAATGTAAAATAGTTGTAAGAGGATATTTGAAGTGGAAGATTACTATGGTTATTACAGAAGATCAACTGGATGCCAAGATGATGCAAGTTACTCAGAGAACATCCTTCTTTGGAACACTCTGGAGAATGCCAAGTTTAATACTCATACCAGGAGTGGGGTTCGAACCCATGCGGATACATATCCATTGGATCTTAAGTCCAACGCCTTAACCACTCGGCCATCCTGGTGGACTGTTTGAGTTATTTTGCATCATTGTGACTGAGATTTATACTTGGAATGTAAAATAGTTGTAAGAGGATATTTGAAGTCGAAGATTACTATGGTTATTACAGAAGATCAACTGGATGCCAAGATGATTCAAGTTAATGGGGTCAGTGCTACTGTCTTTTGTTGTGGCTCATTGATTCCATTTTATTCCTTTCATTAAGTGTTGTACACAAACATTCCACAAAGAACCACTGTTAACCACAGAGTTGTTTGGAAACATCATAGTATGGTCAGAGATTTCCTGGGTAAAAACAGAGATTAGTTTTTGGATGCCGTCAAAATATTTTTAAAAGGGTGCGGAAGAGCACCAATAGTAATTAATTGGCCCATCACTTTCAATACTTTGCTCATATTTTTCTAATCCAGCCAAACCTCTCCGGAAAACAGCATCTTTAAAAAAGACCACTAGGTTATGCTATTGAGAGACTTTGTGGGAGATTTATCAAAGTTGTCTATTTCCCACATAGATACCTTGGATATCTTCAAAATATTTTTAAAAGGGGGCAGAAGAGCACCAATAGTAATTAATTGGCCCATCCCTTTCAAAACTTTGCTCATATTTTTCTAATCCAGCCAAACCTCTCCGCAAAACAGCATCTTTAAAAAAAAGACCACTAGGTTATGCTATTGAAAGACTTTGTGGGAGATTTATCAAAGTTGTCTATTTCCCACATAGATACCTTGGATGCCTTCAAAATATTTTTAAAAGGGTGCGGAAGAGCACCAATAGTAATAAATTGGCCCATCACTTTCAATAATTTGCTCATATTTTTCTAATCCAGCCAAACCTCTCCGGAAAACAGCATCTTTAAAAAAGACCACTAGGTTATGCTATGGAGAGACTTTGTGGGAGATTTATCAAAGCTGTCTATTTCCCACATCAATATAGACCAATCTACAGAGGGTTAGGCCGGTCTAATGTGCACTTAATTTATCCAAAGTCTCAGTGCTCTGGATAAATTCTGCGCACAGACTTCAGCATCTATGGTTTGTACAGTATTTAAACGCTTGTCATGAGAACATATATGAAAGGAGTAGAATTAGGGTTATTCTAAGAGATGGAATGTTTACTAAGATCTTACATGTTTGCTCAGAGCCTGCTCCTCTATGGTAAACACCACATTTAAAACTCATACCAGGAGTGGGGTTCGAAATCACGCAGATACATATCCATTGGATCTTAAGTCCAACGCCTTAACCACTCGGCCATCCTGGTGAACTGTTTGTGTTATTTTGCATCATTGTGACTGAGATTTATACTTTGAATGTAAAATAGTTGTAAGAGTATATTTGAAGTGGAAGATTACTTTGGTTATTACAGAAGATCAACTGGATGCCAAGATGATTCAAGTTACTCAGAGAACATTCTTCTTTGGAACACTTTGGAGAATGCCAAGGTTAAAACTCATACCAGGAGTGGGGTTCGAACCCACGCGGATACATATCAATTGGATCTTAAGTCCAACGCCTGAACCACTCGGCCATCCTGGTAAACTGTTTGAGTTATTTTGCATCATTGTGACTGAGATTTATACTTTGAATGTAAAATAGTTGTAAGAGTATATTTGAAGTGGAAGATTACTATGGTTATTACAGAAGATCAACTGGATGCCAAGATGATGCAAGTTAGGCTGGGTTCACACTACGTTTTGTCCCATACGGGAGCGCATACGGCAGGAGGGAGCTAAAACCTCGCGCTCCCGTATGTTACCGTATGCGCTCCCGTATGCCATTCACTTCAATGAGCCGACCGGAGTGAAACGTTCGGTCCGGTCGGCTCATTTTTGCGCCGTATGCGCTTTTACAACCGGACCTAAAACCGTGGTCAACCACGGTTTTAGGTCCGGTTGTAAAAGCGCATACGGCGCAAAAATGAGCCGACCGGACCGAACGTTTCACTCCGGTCGGCTCATTGAAGTGAATGGCATACGGGAGCGCATACGGTTACATACGGGAGCGCGAGGTTTTAGCTCCCTCCTGCCGTATGGGACAAAACGTAGTGTGAACCCACCCTAACTCAGAGAACATTCTTCTTTGGAACACTTTGGAGAATGCCAAGGTTAAAGCTCATACCAGGAGTGGGGTTCGAACCCACGCGGATACATATCCATTGGATCTTAAGTCCAACGCCTTAACAACTCGGCCATCCTGGTGAACTGTTTGAGTCATTCTGCATCATTGTGACTGAGATTCATAGTTTGAATGTAAAATAGTTGTAAGAGGATATTTGAAGTCCAAGATTACTATGGTTATTGCAGAAGATCACCTGGATGCCAAGGTGATTCAAGTTAATGAGGTCAGTGCTACTGTGTTTTGTTGTGGCTCATTGATTCCATTTTATTCCTTTCATTAACCCCTTAAGGACCGAGCCCTTTTTCACCTTAAGGACCAGAGCATTTTTTGCAATTCTGACCACTGTCACTTTAAACATTAATAACTCTGGAATGCTTTAAGTTATCATTCTGATTCCGAGATAGTTTTTTCGTGACATATTCTACTTTAACTTAGTGGTAAAATTTTGTGGTATCTTGCATCCTTTCTTGGTGAAAAATCCCCAAATTTGATGAAAAAAATGAAAATTTTGCATTTTTCAGACTTTGAAGCTCTCTGCTTGTAAGGAAAATGGATATTCAAAATAATTTATTTTTGGGTTCACATATACAATATGTCTACTTTATGTTTGCTTCATAAAATTTTGAGTTTTTACTTTTGGAAGAAACCAGAGGGCTTCAAAGTTCAGCAGCAATTTTTAAATTTTTCACAAAATTTTCAAACTCGCTATTTTTCATGGACCAGTTCAGGTTTGAAGTGGATTTGAAGGGTCTTCATATTAGAAATACCCCATAAAAGACCCCATTATAAAAACTACACCCCCCAAAGTATTCAAAATGACATTCAGTAAGTGTATTAACCCTTTAGGTGTTTCACAGGAATAGCAGCAAAGTGAAGGAGAAAATTCAAAATCTTCATTTTTTACATTCGCATGTTCTTGTAGACCCAATTTTTGAATTTTTACAAGGGGTAAAAAGGAGAAAATTTTTACTTGTATTTGAAACCCAATTTCTCTCGAGTAACCACATACCTCATATGTCTATGTTAATTGTTCAATGGGCGCAGTAGAGGGCTCAGAAGGGAAGGAGCGACAAATGGTTTTTGGGGGGCATGTCACCTTTAGGAAGCCCCTATGGTGCCAGGACAGCAAAAAAAAAAAAACATGGCATACCATTTTGGAAACTAGACCCCTCAGGGAACGTAACAAGGGGTAAAGTGAACCTTAATACCCTACAGGTGTTTCACGACTTTTGCATATGTAAAAAAAATAATTATTTTTTACCTAAAATGCTTGGTTTGCCAAAAATTTTACATTTTTAAAAAGGGTAATAGCAGAAAATACCCTCCAAAATTTGAAACCCAATTTCTCCCGATTCAGAAAACACCCCATATGGGGGTGAAAATTGCTCTGCTGGCGCACTACAGGTCTCAGAAGAGAAGGAGTCACATTTGACTTTTTGAAAGCAAATTTTGCTCTGGGGGCATGCCGCAGTTAGAAAGCCCGTATGGTTCCAGAACAGCAAAAAAAAAAACACATGGCATACCATTTTGGAAACTAGACCCCTCGGGGAACGTAACAAGGGGTAATGTGAACCTTAATACCCTACAGGTGTTTCACGACTTTTGCATATGTGAAATTTTATTTTATTTTTTTACCTAAAATGCTTGGTTTCCCAAAATTTTTACCTTTTTAAAAAGGGTAATAGCAGAAAACACCCCCCAAAATTATAAGCCCAATTTCTCCCGATTCAGAAAACACCCCATATGGGGGGTGAAAAGTGCTCTGCTGGCGCACTACAGGTCTCAGAAGAGAAGGAGTCACATTTGGCTTTTTCAAAGAAAATTTTGCTCTGGGGGCATGCCACATTTAGGAAGCCCCTATGGTGCCAGGACAGCAAAAAAAAACAACACATGGCATACCATTTTGGAAACTAGACCCCTCGGGGAACGTAACAAGGGGTTAAGTGAACCTTTATACCCCACAGGTGATTCATGACTTTTGTATATGTAAAAAAAAATTTTTTTTTTTACCTAAAATGCTTGTTTTCCCAAAAATTTTACATTTTTAAAAAGGGTATTAGCAGAAAATCCCCCCCCCCAAAATTTGAAGCCCAATTTCTCCCGAGTACGGCGATACCCCATATGTGACCCTAAACTGTTGCCTTGAAATACGAAAGGGCTCCAAAGTGAGAGCGCCATGCGCATTTGAGGCCTAAATTAGGGACTTGCATAGGGGTGGACATAGGGGTATTCTACGCCAGTGATTCCCAAACAGGGGGCCTCCAGCTGTTGTAAAACTCCCAGCATTCCTAGACAGTCAGTGGCTATCTGGCAATACTGGGAGTAGTTGTTTTGCAACAGCTGGAGGCTCCGTTCTGGAAACAGTGGCGTACCAGACGTTTTTTATTTTTATTGGGGAGGGGGGCTGTGTAGGGGTATGTGTATATGTAGTGTTTTTTACTTTTTATTTTGTGTTAGTGTAGTGTTTTAAGGGGACAGTCGCACAGGCGGGGGGTTCACAGTAGTTTCTCGCTGGCAGCTTGAGCTGCAGCAGAAAATTTGCCGCAGCTCAAACTTGCAACCGGATATTAACTGTAATCCTCCGCCCATGTGAGTGTACCCTGTACGTTCACATTGGGGTGGGGAAACATCCAGCTGTTGCAAAACTACAACTCCCAGCATGTACGGTCTATCGGTGGATGCTGGGAGTTGTAGTTTTGCAACCGCTGGAGGCTCCGTTTTGGAAACAGTGGCGTACCAGACATTTTTCATTTTTATTGGGGAGGGGAGGGGGGGCTGTGTAGGGGTATGTGTATATGTAGTGTTTTTTACTTTTTATTTTATTTTGTGTTAGTGTAGTGTAGTGTTTTTAGGGTACAGTCGCACGGGCGGGGGTTCACAGTAGTTTCTCGCTGGCAGTTTGAGCAGCGGTAGAAAATTTGCCGCAACTCAAACTTGCAGCCGGATACTTACTGTAATCCTCCGCCCATGTGAGTGTACCCTGTACGTTCACATGGGGGGGGGGGGGGAAATACCTCCAGCTGTTGCAAAACTACAACTCCCAGCATGTACGGTCTATCAGTGCATGCTGGGAGTTGTAGTTTTGCAACAGCTGGAGACACACAGGTTGTGAAACACTGAGTTAGGTAACAAACTCAGTGTTTTGCAACCAGTGTGCCTTCTGCTGTTGCAAAAGCTACAACCCCCAGCATGTACAGACAGCGGAAGGGCATGCTGGGTCTTGTAGTTATGCAACAGCCGGAGGCATACTACATTGGCTGGGAATGCTGGGGATTGTAGTTATGCAACAGCTGGAGACACACTGGTTTGCAACTTAACTCAGTGTGCCTTCAGCTGTTGCAAAACTACAACTCTCAGCAGTCACCGACAGCCAACGGGCATGCTGGGAGTTGTAGTTATGCCACCACCAGATGCACCACTGCAACTCCCAGCATGCACTTTAGCTGATTGTGCAAGCTGGGAGTTGTAGTTATGCAACAGCTGAAGGTACACTTTTCCATAGAAAGAATGTGCCTCCAGCTGTTGCAAAACTACAAGTCCCAGCATGCCCATAAGGGCATGCTGGGAGTTGTGGGGGTCTGCCTCCTGCTGTTGCATAACTACAGCTCCCAGCATGCCCTTTTTGCATGCTGGGAGCTGTTGCTAAGCAACAGCAGGAGGCTGTCACTCACATCCTGCTGCTGCTCCACGATGCCGCCGCACATGTCAGTCCCTCGCCGCCACCGTCGCTCCTTGGGCCCCGATCCCAACAGGGACGCCGGGGATCGGGGTCACCAACACCTGGGGTCGTCTTCCCGCACCCGCTCACGTCCTCCGGAAGAGGGGCGGAGCGGGTTGCGGGAGTGACACCCGCAGCAGGCGCCCTGATTGGTCGGCTGGGAATCCGGGCAACGAATCAGGGCGATCGTGAGGTGGCACCAGTGCCACCTCACCCCTGCTGGCTCTGGCTGTTCGGGGCCGTCTCTGACAGCCTCGATCAGCCAGTAATTCCGTGTCATCGGGTCACTGGAGACCCAATTGACCCGGAATCCGCCGCAGATCGCTGGACTGAATTGTCCAGCGATCTGCGGCAATCGCCGACATGGGGGGACATAATGACCCCCCTGGGCGATATGCCGGGATGCCTGCTGAACGATTTCAGCAGGCATCCGGCCCCGGCTCCCCTCCAGCTAGCGGCGGGGTCCGGAAATGCTCAGGGCGTATCCATACGCCCTCGGTCCTTAAGGACTTGGAAACGGGGGCGTATGGATACGCCCTATGTCCTTAAAGGGTTAAGTGTTGTACACAAACATTCCACAAAGAACCACTATTAACCACAGAGTTGTTTGGAAACATCATAGTATGGTCAGAGATTTCCTGGGTAAAAACAGAGATTAGTTTTTGGATACCTTCAAAATATTTTTAAAAGGGTGCGGAAGAGCAACAATAGTAATAAATTGGCCCATCCCTTTCAATACTTTGCTCGTATTTTTCTAATCCAGCCAAACCTCTCCGGAAAACAGCATCTTTAAAAAAGACCACTAGATTATGCTATTGAAAGACTTTGTGGGAGATTTATCAAAGTTGTCTATTTCCCACATAGATACATTGGATATCTTCAAAATATTTTTAAAAGGGGGCAGAAGAGCACGAATAGTAATTAATTGGCCCATCCCTTTCAAAACTTTGCTCATATTTTCTAATCAAGCCAAACCTCTCCGCAAAACAGCATCTTTAAAAAAAAGACCACTAGGTTATGCTATGGAGAGACTTTGTGGGAGATTTATCAAAGTTGTCTATTTCCCACATAGATACCTTGGATGCCTTCAAAATATTTTTAAAAGGGTGCGGAAGAGCACCAATAATAATAAATTGGCCCGTCACTTTCAATACTTTGCTCATATTTTTCTAATCCAGCCAAACCTCTCCGGAAAACAGCATCTTTAAGAAAAGACCACTAGTTTATGCTATGGAGAGACTTTGTGGGAGATTTAGCAAAGTTGTCTATTTCCCACATCAATATAGACCAACCTACATTGGGTTAGGCCGGTCTAATGTGCGCTTAATTTATCAAAAGTCTCAGTGCTCTGGATAAATTCTGCGCACAGACTTCAGCATCTATGGTTTGTACAGTATTTAAATGCTTGTCATAAGAACATATATGAAAGGAGTAGAATTAGGGTTATTCTAAGAGATGGAATGTTTACTAAGATCTTACATGTTTACTCAGAGCCTGCTCCTCTATGGTAAACACTAGTGTTGAGCGGCATAGGCCATATTCGAATTCGCGAATATTCGCGAATATATGGACGAATATTCGTCATATATTCGCATATTCGTCATATTCTCGTTTATTTTCGCGTATGCGAATATTTCGCGCATGCGAAAATTACCATATGTGAATATTGGCATATACAAAATTAACACGCGCGTAAATTCGCATATGCGAAAATTAGCATATGCTAATTTCGCATATGCGCATTTTTGTATATGCGAATTTTCGCACGTCAGTCTCACACAGTAGTATTACAGCCTTCTTTACACCACACAAGCTGGAAGCAGAGAGGGATGATCACTGTGATGTGTACTGTGAAGAAAAAAAAAAAAAAAAAACGAATATTCGTAATTACGAATATATAGCGCTATATTCGCGAAATTCGCGAATTCGCGAATATGCGATATTCGCGAATAATATTCGAATTGCGAATATTCGCGAGCAACACTAGTAAACACCACATTTAAAACTCATACCAGGAGTGGGGTTCGAGCCCACGCGGATACATATCCATTGGATCTTAAGTCCAACGCCTTAACCACTCGGCCATCCTGGTGGACTGTTTGAGTTATTTTGCATCATTGTGACTGAGATTTATACTTTGAATGTAAAATAGTTGTAAGAGGATATTTGAAGTGGAAGATTACTATGGTTATTACAGAAGATCAACTGGATGCCAAGATGATGCAAGTTACTCAGAGAACATTCTTCTTTGGAACACTTTGGAGAATGCCAAGGTTAAAACTCATACCAGGAGTGGGGTTCGAACCCACGCGGATACATATCCATTGGATCTTAAATCCAACGCCTTAACCACTCGGCCATCCTAGAGAACTGTTTGAGATATTCTGCATCATTGTGACTGAGATTTATACTTTGAATGTAAAATAGTTGTTAGAGGATATTTGAAGTGGAAGATTACTTTGGTTATTACAGAGTAATAAAGTATTCAAAGTATAAATCTCAGTCACAATGATGCAATGCACAAGGATATTTGAAGTCGAAGATTACTATGGTTATTACAGAAGATCAACTGGATGTCAAGATGATTCAAGTTAATGGGGTCAGTGCTACCGTCTTTTGTTGTGGCTCATTGATTCCATTTTATGCCTTTCATTAAGTGTTGTACACAAACATTCCACAAAGAACCACTGTTAACCACAGAGTTGTTTGGAAACATCATAGTATGGTCAGAGATTTCCTGGGTAAAAACAGAGATTAGTTTTTGGATACCTTCAAAATATTTTTAAAATTGTGCGGAAGAGCACCAATAGTAATTAATTGGCCCATCACTTTCAATACTTTGCTCGTATTTTTCTAATCCAGCCAAACCTCTCCGGAAAACAGCATCTTTAAAAAGACCACTAGATTATGCTATTGAAAGACTTTGTGGGAGATTTATCAAAGTTGTCTATTTCCCACATAGATACCTTGGATATCTTCAAAATATTTTTAAAAGGGGGCAGAAGAGCACCAATTGTAATTAATTGGCCCATCCCTTTCAAAACTTTGCTCATATTTTTCTAATCCAGCAAAAACCTCTCTGCAAAACAGCATCTTTAAAAAAGACCACTAGGTTATGCTATGGAGAGACTTTGTGGGAGATTTATCAAAGTTGTCTATTTCCCACATCAATATAGACCAACCTACAATGGGTTAGGCCGGTCTAATGTGCGCTTAATTTATCAAAAGTCTCAGTGCTCTGGATAAATTCTGCGCACAGACTTCGGCATCTATGGTTTGTACAGTATTTAAACGCTTGTCATAAGAACATATATGAAAGGAGTAGAATTAAGGTTATTCTAAGAGATGGAATGTTTACTAAGATCTTACATGTTTACTCAGAGCCTGCTCCTCTATGGTAAACACCACGTTTAAAACTCATAGCAGGAGTGGGATCGAACCCACGCAGATAAATATCCATTGGATATTAAGTCCAACGCCTTAACCACTCAGCCATCCTGGTGGACTATTTGAGTTATTTTGCATCATTGTGACTGAGATTTATACTTATTCTTTAAAATAGTTGTTAGAGGATATTTAAAGTGGAAGATTACTTTGGTTATTACAGAAGATCAACTGGATGCCAAGATGATGCAAGTTACTCAGAGAACATTCTTCTTTGGAACACTTTGGAGAATGCCAAGGTTAAAACTCATACCAGGAGTGGGGTTCGAACCCACGCGGATACATATCCATTGGATCTTAAATTCAACGCCTCAACCACTCGGTCATGCTGGTGAACTGTTTGAGTTAATTTGCATCATTGTGACTGAGATTTATACTTTGAATGTAAAATAGTTGTAAGAGGATATTTGAAGTCGAAGATTACTATGGTTATTACAGAAGATCAACTGGATGCCAAGATGATTCAATTAATGGGGTCAGTGCTACCGTCTTTTGTTGTGGCTCATTGATTCCATTTTATTCCTTTCATTAAGTGTTGTACACAAACATTCCACAAAGAACCACTGTTAACCACAGAGTTGTTTGGAAACATCATAGTATGGTCAGAGATTTCCTGGGTAAAAACAGAGATTAGTTTTTGGATACCTTCAAAATATTTTTAAAAGGGTGCGGAAGAGCACCAATAGTAATTAATTGGCCCATCACTTTCAATACTTTGCTTGTATTTTTCTAATCCAGCCAAACCTCTCCGGAAAACAGCATCTTTAAAAAAGACCACTAGATTATGCTATTGAAAGACTTTGTGGGAGATTTATCAAAGTTGTCTATTTCCCACATAGATACCTTGGATATCTTCAAAATATTTTTAAAAGGGGGCAGAAGAGCACCAATTGTAATTAATTGGCCCATCCCTTTCAAAACTTTGCTCATATTTTTCTAATCCAGCCAAACCTCTCTGCAAAACAGCATCTTTAAAAAAGACCACTAGGTTATACTATGGAGAGACTTTGTGGGAGATTTATCAAAGTTGTCTATTTCCCACATCAATATAGACCAACCTACAGTGGGTTAGGCCGGTCTAATGTGCGCTTCATTTATCAAAAGTCTCAGTGCTCTGGATAAATTCTGCGCACAGACTTCGGCATCTATGGTTTGTACAGTATTTAAACGTTTGTCATAAGAACATATATGAAAGGAGTAGAATTAGGGTTATTCTAAGAGATGGAATGTTTACTAAGATCTTACATGTTTACTCAGAGCCTGCTCCGCTATGGTAAACACCACATTTAAAACTCATACCAGGAGTGGGGTTCGAACCCACGCAGATACATATCCATTGGATCTTAAGGCCAACGCCTTAACCACTCGGCCATCCTGGTGGACTATTTGAGTTTTTTTTCATCATTGTGACTGAGATGTATACTTTGAATGTAAAATAGTTGTTGGAGGATATTTGAAGTGGAACACTACTTTGATTATTACAGAAGATCAACTGGATGCCAAGATGATGCAAGTTACTCAGAGAACATTCTTCTTTGGAACACTTTGGTGAATGCCAAGGTTAAAACTCATACCAGGAGTGGGGTTCGAACCCACGCGGATACATATCCATTGGATCTTAAGTCCAACGCCTTAACCACTCGGCCATCCTGGTAAACTGTTTGAGTCAATTTGCATCATTGTGACTGAGATTTATACTTTGAATGTAAAATAGTTGTAAGAGGATATTTGAAGTCGAAGATTACTATGGTTATTACAGAAGATCAACTGGATGCCAAGATGATTCAAGTTAATGGGGTCAGTGCGACCGTCTTTTGTTGTGGCTCATTGATTCCATTTTATTCCTTTCATTAAGTGTTGTACACAAACATTCCACAAAGAACCACTGTTAACCACAGAGTTGTTTGGAAACATCATAGTATGGTCAGAGATTTCCTGGGTAAAAACAGAGATTAGTTTTTGGATACCTTCAAAATATTTTTAAAAAGGTGTGGAAGAGCACCAATAGTAATTAATTGGCCCATCCCTTTCAAAACTTTGCTCATATTTTTCTAATCAAGCCAAACCTCTCTGGAAAACAGCATCTTTAAAAAAGACCACTAGGTTATGCTATGGAGAGACTTTGTGGGAGATTTATCAAAGTTGTCTATTTCCCACATCAATAAAGACCAACCTACAGTGGGTTAGGCCGGTCTAATGTGCGCTTAATTTATCAAAAGTCTCAGTGCTCTGGATAAATTCTGCGCACAGACTTCGGCATCTATGGTTTGTACAGTATTTAAACGCTTGTCATAAGAACATATATGAAAGGAGTAGAATTAGGGTTATTCTAAGAGATGGAATGTTTACTAAGATCTTACATGTTTACTCAGAGCCTGCTCCTCTATGGTAAACACCACATTTAAAACTCATACCAGGAGTGGGGTTCACACCCACGCGGATACATATCCATTGGATCTTAAGTCCAACGCCTTAACCACTCGGCCATCCTGGTGGACTATTTGAGTTATTTTGCATCATTGTGACTGAGATTTATACTTTGATTGTAAAATAGTTGTTGTAGGATATTTGAAGTGGAAGACTACTTTGATTATTACAGAAGATCAACTGGATGCCAAGATGATGCAAGTTACTCAGAGAACATTCTTCTTTGGAACACTTTGGAGAATGCCAAGGTTAAAACTCATACCAGGAGTGGGGTTCAAACCCACGCGGATACATATCCATTGGATCTTAAGTCCAACGCCTTAACCACTCGGCCATCCTGTTAAACTGTTTGAGTTAATTTGCATTATTGTGACTGAGATTTATACTTTGAATGTAAAATAGTTGTAAGAGGATATTTGAAGTCGAAGATTACTATGGTTATTACAGAAGATCAACTGGATGCCAAGATGATTCAAGTTAATGGGGTCAGTGCTACCGTCTTTTGTTGTGGCTCATTGATTCAATTTTATTCCTTTCATTAAGTGTTGTACACAAAAATTCCACAAAGAACCACTGTTAACCACAGAGTTGTTTGGAAACATCATAGTATGGTCAGAGATTTCCTGGGTAAAAACAGAGATTAGATTTTGGATACCTTCAAAATATTTTTAAAAGGGTGCGGAAGAGCACCAATCGTAATTAATTGGCCCATCACTTTCAATACTTTGCTCGT
Organism: Hyla sarda; assembly: GCF_029499605.1. Lineage (NCBI taxonomy): Eukaryota > Metazoa > Chordata > Amphibia > Anura > Hylidae > Hyla > Hyla sarda. Next base: position 335,751,021 of record NC_079191.1, read on the forward strand.
ATTTTTCTAATCCAGCCAAACCTCTCCGGAAAACAGCATCTTTAAAAAAGACCACTAGATTATGCTATTGAAAGACTTTGTGGGAGATTTATCAAAGTTGTCTATTTCCCACATAGATACCTTGGATATCTTCAAAATATTTTTAAAAGGGGGCAGAAGAGCACCAATTGTAATTAATTGGCCCATCCCTTTCAAAACTTTGCTCATATTTTTCTAATCAAGCCAAACCTCTCTGGAAAACAGCATCTTTAAAAAAGACCACTAGGTTATGCTATGGAGAGACTTTGTGGGAGATTTATCAAAGTTGTCTATTTCCCACATCAATATAGACAATCCTACAGTGGGTTAGGCCGGTCTAATGTGCGCTTAATTTATCAAAAGTCTCAGTGCTCTGGATAAATTCTGCGCACAGACTTCGGCATCTATGGTTTGTACAGTATTTAAACGCTTGTCATAAGAACATATATGAAAGGAGTAGAATTAGGGTTATTCTAAGAGATTGAATGTTTACTAAGATCTTATATGTTTACTCAGAGCCTGCTCCTTTATGGTAAACACCACATTTAAAACTCATACCAGGAGTGGGGTTCACACCCACGCGGATACATATCCATTGGATCTTAAGTCCAATGCCTTAACCACTCGTCCATCCTGGTGGACTGTTTGAGTTATTTTGCATCATTGTGACTGAGATTTATACTTTGAATGTAAAATAGTTGTAAGAGGATATTTGAAGTCGAAGATTACTATGGTTATTACAGAAGATCAACTGGATGCCAAGATGATTCAAGTTAATGGGGTTAGTGCTTCCGTCTTTGTTGTGGCTCATTGATTCCATTTTATTCCTTTCATTAAGTGTTGTACACAAACATTCCACAAAGAACCACTGTTAACCACAGAGTTGTTTGGAAACATCATAGTATGGTCAGAGATTTCATGGGTAAAAACAGAGATTAGTTTTTGGATGCCTTCAAAATATTTTTAAAAGGGTGCGGAAGAGCACCAATAGTAATTAATTGGCCCATCACTTTCAATACTTTGCTCCTATTTTTCTAATCCAGCCAAACCTCTCCGTAAAACAGCATCTTTAAAAAAGACCACTAGATTATGCTATTGAAAGACTTCGTGGGAGATTTATCAAAATTGTCTATTTCCCACATAGATACCTTGGATATCTTCAAAATATTTTTAAAAGGGGGCAGAAGAGCACCAATTGTAATTAATTGGCCCATCTCTTTCAAAACTTTGCTCATATTTTTCTAATCCAGCTAAACCTCTCTGCAAAACAGCATCTTTAAAAAAGACCACTAGGTTATGCTATGGAGAGACTTTGTGGGAGATTTATCAACGTTTTCTATTTCCCACATCAATATAGACCAACCTACAGTGGGTTAGGCCGGTCTAATGTGCGCTTAATTTATCAAAAGTCTCAGTGCTCTGGATAAATTCTGCGCACAGACTTCGGCATCTATGGTTTGTACAGTATTTAAACGCTTGTCATAAGAACATATATGAAAGGAGTAGAATTAGGGTTATTCTAAGAGATGGAATGTTTACTAAGATCTTACATGTTTACTCAGAGCCTGCTCCTCTATGGTAAACACCACATTTAAAACTCATACCAGGAGTGGGGTTCGCACCCACCCGGATACATATCCATTGGATCTTAAGTCCAATGCCTTAACCACTCGTCCATCCTGGTGGACTGTTTGAGTTATTTTGCATCATTGTGACTGAGATTTATACTTTGAATGTAAAATAGTTGTTAGAGGATATTTGAAGTGGAAGATTACTTTGGTTATTACAGAAGATCAACTGGATGCCAAGATGATGCAAGTTACTCAGAGAACATTCTTCTTTGGAACACTTTGGAGAATGCCAAGGTTAAAACTCATACCAGGAGTGGGGTTCGAACCCACGCGGATACATATCCATTGGATCTTAAGTCCAACGCCTTAACCACTCGGCCATCCTGGTGAACTGTTTGAGTTAATTTGCATCATTGTGACTGAGATTTATACTTTGAATGTAAAATAGTTGTAAGAGGATAATTGAAGTCGAAGATTACTATGGTTATTACAGAAGATCAACTGGATGCCAAGATGATTCAAGTTAATGGGGTCAGTGCTACCGTCTTTTGTTGTGGCTCATTGATTCCATTTTATTCCTTTCATTAAGTGTTGTACACAAACATTCCACAAAGAACCACTGTTAACCACAGAGTTGTTTGGAAACATCATAGTATGGTCAGAGATTTCCTGGGTAAAAACAGAGATTAGTTTTTGGGTACCTTCAAAATATTTTTAAAAGGGTGCGGAAGAGCAACAATAGTAATAAATTGGCCCATCCCTTTCAAAACTTTGCTCATATTTTTCTAATCCAGCCAAACCTCTCCGGAAAACAGCATCTTTAAAAAAGACCACTAGGTTATGCTATGGAGAGACTTTGTGGGAGATCTATCAAAGTTGTCTATTTCCCACATCAATATAGACCAACCTACAGTGGGTTAGGCCGGTCTAATGTGCGCTTAATTTATCAAAAGTCTCAGTGCTCTGGATAAATTCTGCGCACAGACTTCGGCATCTATGGTTTGTACAGTATTTAAACGCTTGTCATAAGAACATATATGAAAGGAGTAGAATTAGGGTTATTCTAAGAGATGGAATGTTTACTAAGATCTTACATGTTTACTCAGAGCATGCTCCTCTATGGTAAACACCACATTTAAAACTCATACCAGGAGTGGGGTTCACACCCACGCGGATACATATCCATTGGATCTTAAGTCCAATGCCTTAACCACTCGTCCATCCTGGTGGACTGTTTGAGTTATTTTGCTTCATTGTGACTGAGATTTATACTTTGAATGTAAAATAGTTGTTAGAGGATATTTGAAGTGGAAGATTACTTTGGTTATTACAGAAGATCAACTGGATGCCAAGATGATGCAAGTTACTCAGAGAACATTCTTCTTTGGAACACTTTGGAGAATGCCAAGGTTAAAACTCATACCAGGAGTGGGGTTCGATCCCACGCGGATACATATCCATTGGATCTTAAGTCCAACGCCTTAACCACTCGGCCATCCTGGTGAACTGTTTGAGTTAATTTGCATCATTGTGACTGAGATTTATACTTTGAATGTAAAATAGTTGTAAGAGGATATTTGAAGTCGAAGATTACTATGGTTATTACAGAAGATCAACTGGATGCCAAGATGATTCAAGTTAATGGGGTCAGTGCTACCGTCTTTTGTTGTGGCTCATTGATTCCATTTTATTCCTTTCATTAAGTGTTGTACACAAACATTCCACAAAGAACCACTGTTAACCACAGAGTTGTTTGGAAACATCATAGTATGGTCAGAGATTTCCTGGGTAAAAACAGAGATTAGTTTTTGGATACATATCCATTGGAACTGAAGTCCAACGCCTCAACCACTCGGTCATGCTGGTGCTGGTTATGCTATGGAGAGACTTTGTGGGAGATTTATCAAAGTTGTCTATTTCCCACATCAATATAGACCAACCTACAGTGGGTTAGGCCGGTCTAATGTGCGCTTAATTTATCAAAAGTCTCAGTGCTCTGGATAAATTCTGCGCACAGACTTCGGCATCTATGGTTTGTACAGTATTTAAACGCTTGTCATAAGAACATATATGAAAGGAGTAGAATTAGGGTTATTCTAAGAGATGGAATGTTTACTAAGATCATACATGTTTACTCAGAGCCTGCTCCTCTATGGTAAACACCACATTTAAAACTCATACCAGGAGTGGGGTTCACACCCACGCAGATACATATCCATTGGATCTTAAGTCCAATGCCTTAACCACTCGTCCATCCTGGTGGACTGTTTGAGTTATTTTGCATCATTGTGACTGAGATGTATACTTTGAATGTAAAATAGTTGTAAGAGGATATTTGAAGTCGAAGATTACTATGGTTATTACAGAAGATCAACTGGATGCCAAGATGATTCAAGTTAATGGGGTCAGTGCTACCGTCTTTTGTTGTGGCTCATTGATTCCATTTTATTCCTTTCATTAAGTGTTGTACACAAACATTCCACAAAGAACCACTGTTAACCACAGAGTTGTTTGGAAACATCATAGTATGGTCAGAGATTTCCTGGGTAAAAACAGAGATTAGTTTTTGGATACCTTCAAAATATTTTTAAAAGGGTGCGGAAGAGCACCAATAGTAATTAATTGGCCCATCCCTTTCAAAACTTTGCTCATATTTTTCTAATCAAGCCAAACCTCTCCGGAAAACAGCATCTTTAAAAAAGACCACTAGGTTATGTTATGGAGAGACTTTGTGGGAGATTTATCAAAGTTGTCTATTTCCCACATAGATACCTTGGATATCTTCAAAATATTTTTAAAAGGGGGCAGAAGAGCACCAATTGTAATTAATTGGCCCATCCCTTTCAAAACTTTGCTCATATTTTTCTAATCCAGCCAAACCTCTCTGCAAAACAGCATCTTTAAAAAAGACCACTAGGTTATGCTATGGAGAGACTTTGTGGGAGATTTATCAAAGTTGTCTATTTCCCACATCAATATAGACCAACCTACATTGGGTAAGGCCGGTCTAATGTGAGCTTAATTTATCAAAAGTCTCAGTGCTCTGGATAAATTCTGCGCACAGACTTCGGCATCTATGGTTTGTACAGTATTTAAACGCTTGTCATAAGAACATATATGAAAGGAGTAGAATTAGGGTTATTCTAAGAGATGGAATGTTTACTAAGATCTTACATGTTTACTCAGAGCCTGCTCCTCTATGGTAAACACCACATTTAAAACTCATACCAGGAGTGGGGTTCACACCCACGCGGATACATATCCATTGGATCTTAAGTCCAATGCCTTAACCACTCGTCCATCCTGGTGGACTGCTTGAGTTATTTTGCTTCATTGTGACTGAGATTTATACTTTGAATGTAAAATAGTTGTTAGAGGATATTTGAAGTGGAAGATTACTTTGGTTATTACAGAAGATCAACTGGATGCCAAGATGATGCAAGTTACTCAGAGAACATTCTTCTTTGGAACACTTTGGAGAATGCCAAGGTTAAAACTCATACCAGGAGTGGGGTTCGAACCCACGCGGATACATATCCATTGGATCTTAAGTCCAACGCCTTAACCACTCGGCCATCCTGGTGAACTGTTTGAGTTAATTTGCATCATTGTGACTGAGATTTATACTTTGAATGTAAAATAGTTGTAAGAGGATATTTGAAGTCGAAGATTACTATGGTTATTACAGAAGATCAACTGGATGCCAAGATGATTCAAGTTAATGGGGTCAGTGCTACCGTCTTTTGTTGTGGCTCATTGATTCCATTTTATTCCTTTCATTAAGTGTTGTACACAAACATTCCACAAAGAACCACTGTTAACCACAGAGTTGTTTGGAAACATCATAGTATGGTCAGAGATTTCCTGGGTAAAAACAGAGATTAGTTTTTGGATACCTTCAAAATATTTTTAAAAGGGTGCGAAAGAGCACCAATAGTAATTAATTGGACCATCACTTTCAATACTTTGCTTCTATTTTTCTAATCCAGCCAAACCTCTCCGGAAAACAGCATCTTTAAAAAAGACCACTAGATTATGCTATTGAAAGACTATGTGGGAGATTTATCAAAGTTGTCTATTTCCCACATAGATACCTTTGATATCTTCAAAATATTTTTAAAAGGGGGCAGAAGAGCACCAATTGTAATTAATTGGCCCATCCCTTTCAAAACTTTGCTCATATTTTTCTAATCCAGCCAAACCTTTCTGCAAAACAGCATCTTTAAAAAAGACCACTAGGTTATGCTATGGAGAGACTTTGTGGGAGATTTATCAAAGTTGTCTATTTACCACATCAATATAGACCAACCTACAGTGGGTTAGGCCGGTCTAATGTGCGCTTAATTTATCAAAAGTCTCAGTGCTCTGGATAAATTCTGCGCACAGACTTCGGCATCTATGGTTTGTACAGTATTTAAACGCTTGTCATAAGAACATATATGAAAGGAGTAGAATTAGGGTTATTCTAAGAGATGGAATGTTTACTAAGATCTTACATGTTTACTCAGAGCCTGCTCCTCTATGGTAAACACCACATTTAAAACTCATACCAGAAGTGGGGTTCGAACCCACGCTGATACATATCCAATGGATCTTAAGTCAAATGCCTTAACCACTCGTCCATCCTGGTGGACTGTTTGAGTTATTTTGCATCATTGTGAATGAGATTTATACTTTGAATGTAAAATAGTTGTTAGAGGATATTTGAAGTGGAAGATTACTTTGGTTATTACAGAAGATCAACTGGATGCCAAGATGATGCAAGTTACTCAGAGAACATTCTTCTTTGGAACACTTTGGAGAATGCCAAGGTTAAAACTCATACCAGGAGTGGGGTTCAAACCCACACGGATACATATCCATTGGATCTTAAGTCCAACGCCTTAACCACTCGGCCATCCTGGTGAACTGTTTGAGCTAATTTGCATCATTGTGACTGAGATGTATACTTTGAATGTAAAATAGTTGTAAGAGGATATTTGAAGTCGAAGATTACTATGGTTATTACAGAAGATCAACTGGATGCCAAGATGATTCAAGTTAATGGGGTCAGTGCTACCGTCTTTTGTTGTGGCTCATTGATTCCATTTTATTCCTTTCATTAAGTGTTGTACACAAACATTCCACAAAGAACCACTGTTAACCACAGAGTTGTTTGGAAACATCATAGTATGGTCAGAGATTTCCTGGGTAAAAACAGAGATTAGTTTTTGGATACCTTCAAAATATTTTTAAAAGGGTGCGGAAGAGCACCAATAGTAATTAATTGGCCCATCACTTTCAATACTTTGCTCGTATTTTTCTAATCCAGCCAAACCTCTCCGGAAAACAGCATCTTTAAAAAAGACCACTAGATTATGCTATTGAAAGACTTTGTGGGAGATTTATCAAAGTTGTCTATTTCCCACATAGATACCTTGGATATCTTCAAAATATTTTTAAAAGGGGGCAGAAGAGCACCAATTGTAATTAATTGGCCCATCCCTTTCAAAACTTTGCTCATATTTTTCTAATCCAGCCAAACCTCTCTGCAAAACAGCATCTTTAAAAAAGACCACTAGGTTATGCTATGGAGAGACTTTGTGGGAGATTTATCAAAGTTGTCTATTTCCCACATCAATATAGACGAACCTACAGTGGGTTAGGCCGGTCTAATGTGCGCTTCATTTATCAAAAGTCTCAGTGCTCTGGATAAATTCTGCGCACAGACTTCGGCATCTATGGTTTGTACAGAATTTAAACGCTTGTCATAAGAACATATATGAAAGGAGTAGAATTAGGGTTATTCTAAGAGATGGAATGTTTACTAAGATCTTACATGTTTACTCAGAGCCTGCTCCTCTATGGTAAACACCACATTTAAAACTCATACCAGGAGTGGGGTTCGAACCCACGCGGATACATATCCATTGGATCTTAAGTCCAACGCCTTAACCACTCGGCCATCCTGGTGGACTGTTTGAGTTATTTTGCATCATTGTGACTGAGATTTATACTTTGAATGTAAAATAGTTGTTAGAGGATATTTGAAGTGGAAGATTACTTTGGTTATTACAGAAGATCCACTGGATGCCAAGATGATGCAAGTTACTCAGAGAACATTCTTCTTTGGAACACTTTGGAGAATGCCAAGGTTAAAAGTCATACCAGGAGTGGGGTTCGAACCCACGCGGATACATATCCATTGGATTTTAAGTCCAACGCCTTAACCACTCGGCCATCCTGGTAAACTGTTTGAGTTAATTTGCATCATTGTGACTGAGATTTATACTTTGAATGTAAAATAGTTGTAAGAGGATATTTGAAGTCGAAGATTACTATGGTTATTACAGAAGATCAACTGGATGCCAAGATGATTCAAGTTAATGGGGTCAGTGCTACCGTCTTTTGTTGTGGCTCATTGATTCCATTTTATTCCTTTCATTAAGTGTTGTACACAAACATTCCACAAAGAACCACTGTTAACCACAGAGTTGTTTGGAAACATCATAGTATGGTCAGAGATTTCCTGGGTAAAAACAGAAATTAGTTTTTGGATACCTTCAAAATATTTTTAAAAGGGTGCGGAAGAGCACCAATAGTAATTAATTGGCCCATCACTTTCAATACTTTGCTCGTATTTTTCTAATCCAGCCAAACCTCTCCGGAAAACAGCATCTTTAAAAAAGACCACTAGATTATGCTATTGAAAGACTTTGTGGGAGATTTATCAAAGTTGTCTATTTCCCACATAGATACCTTGGATATCTTCAAAATATTTTTAAAAGGGGGCAGAAGAGCACCAATTGTAATTAATTGGCCCATCCCTTTCAAAACTTTGCTCATATTTTTCTAATCCAGCCAAACCTCTCTGCAAAACAGCATCTTTAAAAAAAGACCACTAGGTTATGCTATGGATAGACTTTGTGGGAGATTTATCAAAGTTGTCTATTTCCCACATCAATATAGACCAACCTACAGTGGGTTAGGCCGGTCTAATGTGCGCTTAATTTATCAAAAGTCTCAGTGCTCTGGATAAATTCTGCGCACAGACTTCGGCATCTATGGTTTGTACAGTATTTAAACGCTTGTCATAAGAACATATATGAAAGGAGTAGAATTAGGGTTATTCTAAGAGATGGAATGTTTACTAAGATCTTACATGTTTACTCAGAGCCTGCTCCTCTATGGTAAACACCACATTTAAAACTCATACCAGGAGTGGGGTTCACACCCACGCGGATACATATCCATTGGATCTTAAGTCCAATGCCTTAACCACTCGTCCATCCTGGTGGACTGTTTGAGTTATTTTGCATCATTGTGACTGAGATTTATACTTTGAATGTAAAATAGTTGTTAGAGGATATTTGAAGTGGAAGATTACTTTGGTTATTACAGAAGATCAACTGGATGCCAAGATGATGCAAGTTACTCAGAGAACATTCTTCTTTGGAACACTTTGGAGAATGCCAAGGTTAAAACTCAAACCAGGAGTGGGGTTCGAACCCACGCGGATACATATCCATTGGAACTTAAGTCCAACGCCTCAACCACTCGGTCATGCTGGTGACCTGTTTGAGTTAATTTGCATCATTGTGACTGAGATTTATACTTTGAATGTAAAATAGTTGTAAGAGGATATTTGAAGTCGAAGATTACTATGGTTATTACAGAAGATTAACTGGATGCCAAGATCATTCAAGTTAATGGGGTCAGTGCTACCGTCTTTTGTTGTGGCTCATTGATTCCATTTTATTCCTTTCATTAAGTGTTGTACACAAACATTCCACAAAGAACCACTGTTAACCACAGAGTTGTTTGGAAACATCATAGTATGGTCAGAGATTTCCTGGGTAAAAACAGAGATTAGTTTTTGGATACCTTCAAAATATTTTTAAAAGGGTGCGGAAGAGCACCAATAGTAATTTATTGGCCCATCACTTTCAATACTTTGCTCGTATTTTTCTAATCCAGCCAAACCTCTCCGGAAAACAGCATATTTAAAAAAGACCACTAGATTATGCTATTGAAAGACTTTGTGGGAGATTTATCAAAGTTGTCTATTTCCCACATAGATACCTTGGATATCTTCAAAATATTTTTAAAAGGGGGCAGAAGAGCACCAATTGTAATTAATTGGTCCATCCCTTTCAAAACTTTGCTCATATTTTTCTAATCCAGCCAAACCTCTCTGCAAAACAGCATCTTTAAAAAAAGACCACTAGGTTATGCTATGGAGAGACTTTGTGGGAGATTTATCAAAGTTGTCTATTTCCCACATCAATATAGACCAACCTACATTGGGTTAGGCCGGTCTAATGTGAGCTTAATTTATCAAAAGTCTCAGTGCTCTGGATAAATTCTGCGCACAGACTTCGGCATCTATGGTTTGTACAGTATTTAAACGCTTGTCATAAGAACATATATGAAAGGAGTAGAATTAGGGTTATTCTAAGAGATGGAATGTTTACTAAGATCTTACATGTTTACTCAGAGCCTGCTCCTCTATGGTAAACACCACATTTAAAACTCATACCAGGAGTGGGGTTCACACCCACGCGGATACATATCCATTGGATCTTAAGTCCAATGCCTTAACCACTCGTCCATCCTGGTGGACTGTTTGAGTTATTTTGCTTCATTGTGACTGAGATTTATACTTTGAATGTAAAATAGTTGTTAGAGGATATTTGAAGTGGAAGATTACTTTGGTTATTACAGAGTAATAAAGTATTCAAAGTATAAATCTCAGTCACAATGATGCAATGCACAAGGATATTTGAAGTCGAAGATTACTATGGTTATTACAGAAGATCAACTGGATGTCAAGATGATTCAAGTTAATGGGGTCAGTGCTACCGTCTTTTGTTGTGGCTCATTGATTCCATTTTATGCCTTTCATTAAGTGTTGTACACAAACATTCCACAAAGAACCACTGTTAACCACAGAGTTGTTTGGAAACATCATAGTATGGTCAGAGATTTCCTGGGTAAAAACAGAGATTAGTTTTTGGATACCTTCAAAATATTTTTAAAATTGTGCGGAAGAGCACCAATAGTAATTAATTGGCCCATCACTTTCAATACTTTGCTCGTATTTTTCTAATCCAGCCAAACCTCTCCGGAAAACAGCATCTTTAAAAAGACCACTAGATTATGCTATTGAAAGACTTTGTGGGAGATTTATCAAAGTTGTCTATTTCCCACATAGATACCTTGGATATCTTCAAAATATTTTTAAAAGGGGGCAGAAGAGCACCAATTGTAATTAATTGGCCCATCCCTTTCAAAACTTTGCTCATATTTTTCTAATCCAGCAAAAACCTCTCTGCAAAACAGCATCTTTAAAAAAGACCACTAGGTTATGCTATGGAGAGACTTTGTGGGAGATTTATCAAAGTTGTCTATTTCCCACATCAATATAGACCAACCTACAATGGGTTAGGCCGGTCTAATGTGCGCTTAATTTATCAAAAGTCTCAGTGCTCTGGATAAATTCTGCGCACAGACTTCGGCATCTATGGTTTGTACAGTATTTAAACGCTTGTCATAAGAACATATATGAAAGGAGTAGAATTAAGGTTATTCTAAGAGATGGAATGTTTACTAAGATCTTACATGTTTACTCAGAGCCTGCTCCTCTATGGTAAACACCACGTTTAAAACTCATAGCAGGAGTGGGATCGAACCCACGCAGATACATATCCATTGGATATTAAGTCCAACGCCTTAACCACTCAGCCATCCTGGTGGACTATTTGAGTTATTTTGCATCATTGTGACTGAGATTTATACTTATTCTTTAAAATAGTTGTTAGAGGATATTTAAAGTGGAAGATTACTTTGGTTATTACAGAAGATCAACTGGATGCCAAGATGATGCAAGTTACTCAGAGAACATTCTTCTTTGGAACACTTTGGAGAATGCCAAGGTTAAAACTCATACCAGGAGTGGGGTTCGAACCCACGCGGATACATATCCATTGGATCTTAAATTCAACGCCTCAACCACTCGGTCATGCTGGTGAACTGTTTGAGTTAATTTGCATCATTGTGACTGAGATTTATACTTTGAATGTAAAATAGTTGTAAGAGGATATTTGAAGTCGAAGATTACTATGGTTATTACAGAAGATCAACTGGATGCCAAGATGATTCAATTAATGGGGTCAGTGCTACCGTCTTTTGTTGTGGCTCATTGATTCCATTTTATTCCTTTCATTAAGTGTTGTACACAAACATTCCACAAAGAACCACTGTTAACCACAGAGTTGTTTGGAAACATCATAGTATGGTCAGAGATTTCCTGGGTAAAAACAGAGATTAGTTTTTGGATACCTTCAAAATATTTTTAAAAGGGTGCGGAAGAGCACCAATAGTAATTAATTGGCCCATCACTTTCAATACTTTGCTTGTATTTTTCTAATCCAGCCAAACCTCTCCGGAAAACAGCATCTTTAAAAAAGACCACTAGATTATGCTATTGAAAGACTTTGTGGGAGATTTATCAAAGTTGTCTATTTCCCACATAGATACCTTGGATATCTTCAAAATATTTTTAAAAGGGGGCAGAAGAGCACCAATTGTAATTAATTGGCCCATCCCTTTCAAAACTTTGCTCATATTTTTCTAATCCAGCCAAACCTCTCTGCAAAACAGCATCTTTAAAAAAGACCACTAGGTTATACTATGGAGAGACTTTGTGGGAGATTTATCAAAGTTGTCTATTTCCCACATCAATATAGACCAACCTACAGTGGGTTAGGCCGGTCTAATGTGCGCTTCATTTATCAAAAGTCTCAGTGCTCTGGATAAATTCTGCGCACAGACTTCGGCATCTATGGTTTGTACAGTATTTAAACGTTTGTCATAAGAACATATATGAAAGGAGTAGAATTAGGGTTATTCTAAGAGATGGAATGTTTACTAAGATCTTACATGTTTACTCAGAGCCTGCTCCGCTATGGTAAACACCACATTTAAAACTCATACCAGGAGTGGGGTTCGAACCCACGCAGATACATATCCATTGGATCTTAAGGCCAACGCCTTAACCACTCGGCCATCCTGGTGGACTATTTGAGTTTTTTTTCATCATTGTGACTGAGATGTATACTTTGAATGTAAAATAGTTGTTGGAGGATATTTGAAGTGGAACACTACTTTGATTATTACAGAAGATCAACTGGATGCCAAGATGATGCAAGTTACTCAGAGAACATTCTTCTTTGGAACACTTTGGTGAATGCCAAGGTTAAAACTCATACCAGGAGTGGGGTTCGAACCCACGCGGATACATATCCATTGGATCTTAAGTCCAACGCCTTAACCACTCGGCCATCCTGGTAAACTGTTTGAGTCAATTTGCATCATTGTGACTGAGATTTATACTTTGAATGTAAAATAGTTGTAAGAGGATATTTGAAGTCGAAGATTACTATGGTTATTACAGAAGATCAACTGGATGCCAAGATGATTCAAGTTAATGGGGTCAGTGCGACCGTCTTTTGTTGTGGCTCATTGATTCCATTTTATTCCTTTCATTAAGTGTTGTACACAAACATTCCACAAAGAACCACTGTTAACCACAGAGTTGTTTGGAAACATCATAGTATGGTCAGAGATTTCCTGGGTAAAAACAGAGATTAGTTTTTGGATACCTTCAAAATATTTTTAAAAAGGTGTGGAAGAGCACCAATAGTAATTAATTGGCCCATCCCTTTCAAAACTTTGCTCATATTTTTCTAATCAAGCCAAACCTCTCTGGAAAACAGCATCTTTAAAAAAGACCACTAGGTTATGCTATGGAGAGACTTTGTGGGAGATTTATCAAAGTTGTCTATTTCCCACATCAATAAAGACCAACCTACAGTGGGTTAGGCCGGTCTAATGTGCGCTTAATTTATCAAAAGTCTCAGTGCTCTGGATAAATTCTGCGCACAGACTTCGGCATCTATGGTTTGTACAGTATTTAAACGCTTGTCATAAGAACATATATGAAAGGAGTAGAATTAGGGTTATTCTAAGAGATGGAATGTTTACTAAGATCTTACATGTTTACTCAGAGCCTGCTCCTCTATGGTAAACACCACATTTAAAACTCATACCAGGAGTGGGGTTCACACCCACGCGGATACATATCCATTGGATCTTAAGTCCAACGCCTTAACCACTCGGCCATCCTGGTGGACTATTTGAGTTATTTTGCATCATTGTGACTGAGATTTATACTTTGATTGTAAAATAGTTGTTGTAGGATATTTGAAGTGGAAGACTACTTTGATTATTACAGAAGATCAACTGGATGCCAAGATGATGCAAGTTACTCAGAGAACATTCTTCTTTGGAACACTTTGGAGAATGCCAAGGTTAAAACTCATACCAGGAGTGGGGTTCAAACCCACGCGGATACATATCCATTGGATCTTAAGTCCAACGCCTTAACCACTCGGCCATCCTGTTAAACTGTTTGAGTTAATTTGCATTATTGTGACTGAGATTTATACTTTGAATGTAAAATAGTTGTAAGAGGATATTTGAAGTCGAAGATTACTATGGTTATTACAGAAGATCAACTGGATGCCAAGATGATTCAAGTTAATGGGGTCAGTGCTACCGTCTTTTGTTGTGGCTCATTGATTCAATTTTATTCCTTTCATTAAGTGTTGTACACAAAAATTCCACAAAGAACCACTGTTAACCACAGAGTTGTTTGGAAACATCATAGTATGGTCAGAGATTTCCTGGGTAAAAACAGAGATTAGATTTTGGATACCTTCAAAATATTTTTAAAAGGGTGCGGAAGAGCACCAATCGTAATTAATTGGCCCATCACTTTCAATACTTTGCTCGTATTTTTCTAATCCAGCCAAACCTCTCCGGAAAACAGCATCTTTAAAAAAGACCACTAGATTATGCTATTGAAAGACTTTGTGGGAGATTTATCAAAGTTGTCTATTTCCCACATAGATACCTTGGATATCTTCAAAATATTTTTAAAAGGGGGCAGAAGAGCACCAATTGTAATTAATTGGCCCATCCCTTTCAAAACTTTGCTCATATTTTTCTAATCAAGCCAAACCTCTCTGGAAAACAGCATCTTTAAAAAAGACCACTAGGTTATGCTATGGAGAGACTTTGTGGGAGATTTATCAAAGTTGTCTATTTCCCACATCAATATAGACAATCCTACAGTGGGTTAGGCCGGTCTAATGTGCGCTTAATTTATCAAAAGTCTCAGTGCTCTGGATAAATTCTGCGCACAGACTTCGGCATCTATGGTTTGTACAGTATTTAAACGCTTGTCATAAGAACATATATGAAAGGAGTAGAATTAGGGTTATTCTAAGAGATTGAATGTTTACTAAGATCTTATATGTTTACTCAGAGCCTGCTCCTTTATGGTAAACACCACATTTAAAACTCATACCAGGAGTGGGGTTCACACCCACGCGGATACATATCCATTGGATCTTAAGTCCAATGCCTTAACCACTCGTCCATCCTGGTGGACTGTTTGAGTTATTTTGCATCATTGTGACTGAGATTTATACTTTGAATGTAAAATAGTTGTAAGAGGATATTTGAAGTCGAAGATTACTATGGTTATTACAGAAGATCAACTGGATGCCAAGATGATTCAAGTTAATGGGGTTAGTGCTTCCGTCTTTGTTGTGGCTCATTGATTCCATTTTATTCCTTTCATTAAGTGTTGTACACAAACATTCCACAAAGAACCACTGTTAACCACAGAGTTGTTTGGAAACATCATAGTATGGTCAGAGATTTCATGGGTAAAAACAGAGATTAGTTTTTGGATGCCTTCAAAATATTTTTAAAAGGGTGCGGAAGAGCACCAATAGTAATTAATTGGCCCATCACTTTCAATACTTTGCTCCTATTTTTCTAATCCAGCCAAACCTCTCCGTAAAACAGCATCTTTAAAAAAGACCACTAGATTATGCTATTGAAAGACTTCGTGGGAGATTTATCAAAATTGTCTATTTCCCACATAGATACCTTGGATATCTTCAAAATATTTTTAAAAGGGGGCAGAAGAGCACCAATTGTAATTAATTGGCCCATCTCTTTCAAAACTTTGCTCATATTTTTCTAATCCAGCTAAACCTCTCTGCAAAACAGCATCTTTAAAAAAGACCACTAGGTTATGCTATGGAGAGACTTTGTGGGAGATTTATCAAAGTTTTCTATTTCCCACATCAATATAGACCAACCTACAGTGGGTTAGGCCGGTCTAATGTGCGCTTAATTTATCAAAAGTCTCAGTGCTCTGGATAAATTCTGCGCACAGACTTCGGCATCTATGGTTTGTACAGTATTTAAACGCTTGTCATAAGAACATATATGAAAGGAGTAGAATTAGGGTTATTCTAAGAGATGGAATGTTTACTAAGATCTTACATGTTTACTCAGAGCCTGCTCCTCTATGGTAAACACCACATTTAAAACTCATACCAGGAGTGGGGTTCGCACCCACCCGGATACATATCCATTGGATCTTAAGTCCAATGCCTTAACCACTCGTCCATCCTGGTGGACTGTTTGAGTTATTTTGCATCATTGTGACTGAGATTTATACTTTGAATGTAAAATAGTTGTTAGAGGATATTTGAAGTGGAAGATTACTTTGGTTATTACAGAAGATCAACTGGATGCCAAGATGATGCAAGTTACTCAGAGAACATTCTTCTTTGGAACACTTTGGAGAATGCCAAGGTTAAAACTCATACCAGGAGTGGGGTTCGAACCCACGCGGATACATATCCATTGGATCTTAAGTCCAACGCCTTAACCACTCGGCCATCCTGGTGAACTGTTTGAGTTAATTTGCATCATTGTGACTGAGATTTATACTTTGAATGTAAAATAGTTGTAAGAGGATAATTGAAGTCGAAGATTACTATGGTTATTACAGAAGATCAACTGGATGCCAAGATGATTCAAGTTAATGGGGTCAGTGCTACCGTCTTTTGTTGTGGCTCATTGATTCCATTTTATTCCTTTCATTAAGTGTTGTACACAAACATTCCACAAAGAACCACTGTTAACCACAGAGTTGTTTGGAAACATCATAGTATGGTCAGAGATTTCCTGGGTAAAAACAGAGATTAGTTTTTGGGTACCTTCAAAATATTTTTAAAAGGGTGCGGAAGAGCAACAATAGTAATAAATTGGCCCATCCCTTTCAAAACTTTGCTCATATTTTTCTAATCCAGCCAAACCTCTCCGGAAAACAGCATCTTTAAAAAAGACCACTAGGTTATGCTATGGAGAGACTTTGTGGGAGATCTATCAAAGTTGTCTATTTCCCACATCAATATAGACCAACCTACAGTGGGTTAGGCCGGTCTAATGTGCGCTTAATTTATCAAAAGTCTCAGTGCTCTGGATAAATTCTGCGCACAGACTTCGGCATCTATGGTTTGTACAGTATTTAAACGCTTGTCATAAGAACATATATGAAAGGAGTAGAATTAGGGTTATTCTAAGAGATGGAATGTTTACTAAGATCTTACATGTTTACTCAGAGCATGCTCCTCTATGGTAAACACCACATTTAAAACTCATACCAGGAGTGGGGTTCACACCCACGCGGATACATATCCATTGGATCTTAAGTCCAATGCCTTAACCACTCGTCCATCCTGGTGGACTGTTTGAGTTATTTTGCTTCATTGTGACTGAGATTTATACTTTGAATGTAAAATAGTTGTTAGAGGATATTTGAAGTGGAAGATTACTTTGGTTATTACAGAAGATCAACTGGATGCCAAGATGATGCAAGTTACTCAGAGAACATTCTTCTTTGGAACACTTTGGAGAATGCCAAGGTTAAAACTCATACCAGGAGTGGGGTTCGATCCCACGCGGATACATATCCATTGGATCTTAAGTCCAACGCCTTAACCACTCGGCCATCCTGGTGAACTGTTTGAGTTAATTTGCATCATTGTGACTGAGATTTATACTTTGAATGTAAAATAGTTGTAAGAGGATATTTGAAGTCGAAGATTACTATGGTTATTACAGAAGATCAACTGGATGCCAAGATGATTCAAGTTAATGGGGTCAGTGCTACCGTCTTTTGTTGTGGCTCATTGATTCCATTTTATTCCTTTCATTAAGTGTTGTACACAAACATTCCACAAAGAACCACTGTTAACCACAGAGTTGTTTGGAAACATCATAGTATGGTCAGAGATTTCCTGGGTAAAAACAGAGATTAGTTTTTGGATACATATCCATTGGAACTGAAGTCCAACGCCTCAACCACTCGGTCATGCTGGTGCTGGTTATGCTATGGAGAGACTTTGTGGGAGATTTATCAAAGTTGTCTATTTCCCACATCAATATAGACCAACCTACAGTGGGTTAGGCCGGTCTAATGTGCGCTTAATTTATCAAAAGTCTCAGTGCTCTGGATAAATTCTGCGCACAGACTTCGGCATCTATGGTTTGTACAGTATTTAAACGCTTGTCATAAGAACATATATGAAAGGAGTAGAATTAGGGTTATTCTAAGAGATGGAATGTTTACTAAGATCATACATGTTTACTCAGAGCCTGCTCCTCTATGGTAAACACCACATTTAAAACTCATACCAGGAGTGGGGTTCACACCCACGCAGATACATATCCATTGGATCTTAAGTCCAATGCCTTAACCACTCGTCCATCCTGGTGGACTGTTTGAGTTATTTTGCATCATTGTGACTGAGATGTATACTTTGAATGTAAAATAGTTGTAAGAGGATATTTGAAGTCGAAGATTACTATGGTTATTACAGAAGATCAACTGGATGCCAAGATGATTCAAGTTAATGGGGTCAGTGCTACCGTCTTTTGTTGTGGCTCATTGATTCCATTTTATTCCTTTCATTAAGTGTTGTACACAAACATTCCACAAAGAACCACTGTTAACCACAGAGTTGTTTGGAAACATCATAGTATGGTCAGAGATTTCCTGGGTAAAAACAGAGATTAGTTTTTGGATACCTTCAAAATATTTTTAAAAGGGTGCGGAAGAGCACCAATAGTAATTAATTGGCCCATCCCTTTCAAAACTTTGCTCATATTTTTCTAATCAAGCCAAACCTCTCCGGAAAACAGCATCTTTAAAAAAGACCACTAGGTTATGTTATGGAGAGACTTTGTGGGAGATTTATCAAAGTTGTCTATTTCCCACATAGATACCTTGGATATCTTCAAAATATTTTTAAAAGGGGGCAGAAGAGCACCAATTGTAATTAATTGGCCCATCCCTTTCAAAACTTTGCTCATATTTTTCTAATCCAGCCAAACCTCTCTGCAAAACAGCATCTTTAAAAAAGACCACTAGGTTATGCTATGGAGAGACTTTGTGGGAGATTTATCAAAGTTGTCTATTTCCCACATCAATATAGACCAACCTACATTGGGTAAGGCCGGTCTAATGTGAGCTTAATTTATCAAAAGTCTCAGTGCTCTGGATAAATTCTGCGCACAGACTTCGGCATCTATGGTTTGTACAGTATTTAAACGCTTGTCATAAGAACATATATGAAAGGAGTAGAATTAGGGTTATTCTAAGAGATGGAATGTTTACTAAGATCTTACATGTTTACTCAGAGCCTGCTCCTCTATGGTAAACACCACATTTAAAACTCATACCAGGAGTGGGGTTCACACCCACGCGGATACATATCCATTGGATCTTAAGTCCAATGCCTTAACCACTCGTCCATCCTGGTGGACTGCTTGAGTTATTTTGCTTCATTGTGACTGAGATTTATACTTTGAATGTAAAATAGTTGTTAGAGGATATTTGAAGTGGAAGATTACTTTGGTTATTACAGAAGATCAACTGGATGCCAAGATGATGCAAGTTACTCAGAGAACATTCTTCTTTGGAACACTTTGGAGAATGCCAAGGTTAAAACTCATACCAGGAGTGGGGTTCGAACCCACGCGGATACATATCCATTGGATCTTAAGTCCAACGCCTTAACCACTCGGCCATCCTGGTGAACTGTTTGAGTTAATTTGCATCATTGTGACTGAGATTTATACTTTGAATGTAAAATAGTTGTAAGAGGATATTTGAAGTCGAAGATTACTATGGTTATTACAGAAGATCAACTGGATGCCAAGATGATTCAAGTTAATGGGGTCAGTGCTACCGTCTTTTGTTGTGGCTCATTGATTCCATTTTATTCCTTTCATTAAGTGTTGTACACAAACATTCCACAAAGAACCACTGTTAACCACAGAGTTGTTTGGAAACATCATAGTATGGTCAGAGATTTCCTGGGTAAAAACAGAGATTAGTTTTTGGATACCTTCAAAATATTTTTAAAAGGGTGCGAAAGAGCACCAATAGTAATTAATTGGACCATCACTTTCAATACTTTGCTTCTATTTTTCTAATCCAGCCAAACCTCTCCGGAAAACAGCATCTTTAAAAAAGACCACTAGATTATGCTATTGAAAGACTATGTGGGAGATTTATCAAAGTTGTCTATTTCCCACATAGATACCTTTGATATCTTCAAAATATTTTTAAAAGGGGGCAGAAGAGCACCAATTGTAATTAATTGGCCCATCCCTTTCAAAACTTTGCTCATATTTTTCTAATCCAGCCAAACCTTTCTGCAAAACAGCATCTTTAAAAAAGACCACTAGGTTATGCTATGGAGAGACTTTGTGGGAGATTTATCAAAGTTGTCTATTTACCACATCAATATAGACCAACCTACAGTGGGTTAGGCCGGTCTAATGTGCGCTTAATTTATCAAAAGTCTCAGTGCTCTGGATAAATTCTGCGCACAGACTTCGGCATCTATGGTTTGTACAGTATTTAAACGCTTGTCATAAGAACATATATGAAAGGAGTAGAATTAGGGTTATTCTAAGAGATGGAATGTTTACTAAGATCTTACATGTTTACTCAGAGCCTGCTCCTCTATGGTAAACACCACATTTAAAACTCATACCAGAAGTGGGGTTCGAACCCACGCTGATACATATCCAATGGATCTTAAGTCAAATGCCTTAACCACTCGTCCATCCTGGTGGACTGTTTGAGTTATTTTGCATCATTGTGAATGAGATTTATACTTTGAATGTAAAATAGTTGTTAGAGGATATTTGAAGTGGAAGATTACTTTGGTTATTACAGAAGATCAACTGGATGCCAAGATGATGCAAGTTACTCAGAGAACATTCTTCTTTGGAACACTTTGGAGAATGCCAAGGTTAAAACTCATACCAGGAGTGGGGTTCAAACCCACACGGATACATATCCATTGGATCTTAAGTCCAACGCCTTAACCACTCGGCCATCCTGGTGAACTGTTTGAGCTAATTTGCATCATTGTGACTGAGATGTATACTTTGAATGTAAAATAGTTGTAAGAGGATATTTGAAGTCGAAGATTACTATGGTTATTACAGAAGATCAACTGGATGCCAAGATGATTCAAGTTAATGGGGTCAGTGCTACCGTCTTTTGTTGTGGCTCATTGATTCCATTTTATTCCTTTCATTAAGTGTTGTACACAAACATTCCACAAAGAACCACTGTTAACCACAGAGTTGTTTGGAAACATCATAGTATGGTCAGAGATTTCCTGGGTAAAAACAGAGATTAGTTTTTGGATACCTTCAAAATATTTTTAAAAGGGTGCGGAAGAGCACCAATAGTAATTAATTGGCCCATCACTTTCAATACTTTGCTCGTATTTTTCTAATCCAGCCAAACCTCTCCGGAAAACAGCATCTTTAAAAAAGACCACTAGATTATGCTATTGAAAGACTTTGTGGGAGATTTATCAAAGTTGTCTATTTCCCACATAGATACCTTGGATATCTTCAAAATATTTTTAAAAGGGGGCAGAAGAGCACCAATTGTAATTAATTGGCCCATCCCTTTCAAAACTTTGCTCATATTTTTCTAATCCAGCCAAACCTCTCTGCAAAACAGCATCTTTAAAAAAGACCACTAGGTTATGCTATGGAGAGACTTTGTGGGAGATTTATCAAAGTTGTCTATTTCCCACATCAATATAGACGAACCTACAGTGGGTTAGGCCGGTCTAATGTGCGCTTCATTTATCAAAAGTCTCAGTGCTCTGGATAAATTCTGCGCACAGACTTCGGCATCTATGGTTTGTACAGAATTTAAACGCTTGTCATAAGAACATATATGAAAGGAGTAGAATTAGGGTTATTCTAAGAGATGGAATGTTTACTAAGATCTTACATGTTTACTCAGAGCCTGCTCCTCTATGGTAAACACCACATTTAAAACTCATACCAGGAGTGGGGTTCGAACCCACGCGGATACATATCCATTGGATCTTAAGTCCAACGCCTTAACCACTCGGCCATCCTGGTGGACTGTTTGAGTTATTTTGCATCATTGTGACTGAGATTTATACTTTGAATGTAAAATAGTTGTTAGAGGATATTTGAAGTGGAAGATTACTTTGGTTATTACAGAAGATCCACTGGATGCCAAGATGATGCAAGTTACTCAGAGAACATTCTTCTTTGGAACACTTTGGAGAATGCCAAGGTTAAAAGTCATACCAGGAGTGGGGTTCGAACCCACGCGGATACATATCCATTGGATTTTAAGTCCAACGCCTTAACCACTCGGCCATCCTGGTAAACTGTTTGAGTTAATTTGCATCATTGTGACTGAGATTTATACTTTGAATGTAAAATAGTTGTAAGAGGATATTTGAAGTCGAAGATTACTATGGTTATTACAGAAGATCAACTGGATGCCAAGATGATTCAAGTTAATGGGGTCAGTGCTACCGTCTTTTGTTGTGGCTCATTGATTCCATTTTATTCCTTTCATTAAGTGTTGTACACAAACATTCCACAAAGAACCACTGTTAACCACAGAGTTGTTTGGAAACATCATAGTATGGTCAGAGATTTCCTGGGTAAAAACAGAAATTAGTTTTTGGATACCTTCAAAATATTTTTAAAAGGGTGCGGAAGAGCACCAATAGTAATTAATTGGCCCATCACTTTCAATACTTTGCTCGTATTTTTCTAATCCAGCCAAACCTCTCCGGAAAACAGCATCTTTAAAAAAGACCACTAGATTATGCTATTGAAAGACTTTGTGGGAGATTTATCAAAGTTGTCTATTTCCCACATAGATACCTTGGATATCTTCAAAATATTTTTAAAAGGGGGCAGAAGAGCACCAATTGTAATTAATTGGCCCATCCCTTTCAAAACTTTGCTCATATTTTTCTAATCCAGCCAAACCTCTCTGCAAAACAGCATCTTTAAAAAAAGACCACTAGGTTATGCTATGGATAGACTTTGTGGGAGATTTATCAAAGTTGTCTATTTCCCACATCAATATAGACCAACCTACAGTGGGTTAGGCCGGTCTAATGTGCGCTTAATTTATCAAAAGTCTCAGTGCTCTGGATAAATTCTGCGCACAGACTTCGGCATCTATGGTTTGTACAGTATTTAAACGCTTGTCATAAGAACATATATGAAAGGAGTAGAATTAGGGTTATTCTAAGAGATGGAATGTTTACTAAGATCTTACATGTTTACTCAGAGCCTGCTCCTCTATGGTAAACACCACATTTAAAACTCATACCAGGAGTGGGGTTCACACCCACGCGGATACATATCCATTGGATCTTAAGTCCAATGCCTTAACCACTCGTCCATCCTGGTGGACTGTTTGAGTTATTTTGCATCATTGTGACTGAGATTTATACTTTGAATGTAAAATAGTTGTTAGAGGATATTTGAAGTGGAAGATTACTTTGGTTATTACAGAAGATCAACTGGATGCCAAGATGATGCAAGTTACTCAGAGAACATTCTTCTTTGGAACACTTTGGAGAATGCCAAGGTTAAAACTCAAACCAGGAGTGGGGTTCGAACCCACGCGGATACATATCCATTGGAACTTAAGTCCAACGCCTCAACCACTCGGTCATGCTGGTGACCTGTTTGAGTTAATTTGCATCATTGTGACTGAGATTTATACTTTGAATGTAAAATAGTTGTAAGAGGATATTTGAAGTCGAAGATTACTATGGTTATTACAGAAGATTAACTGGATGCCAAGATCATTCAAGTTAATGGGGTCAGTGCTACCGTCTTTTGTTGTGGCTCATTGATTCCATTTTATTCCTTTCATTAAGTGTTGTACACAAACATTCCACAAAGAACCACTGTTAACCACAGAGTTGTTTGGAAACATCATAGTATGGTCAGAGATTTCCTGGGTAAAAACAGAGATTAGTTTTTGGATACCTTCAAAATATTTTTAAAAGGGTGCGGAAGAGCACCAATAGTAATTTATTGGCCCATCACTTTCAATACTTTGCTCGTATTTTTCTAATCCAGCCAAACCTCTCCGGAAAACAGCATATTTAAAAAAGACCACTAGATTATGCTATTGAAAGACTTTGTGGGAGATTTATCAAAGTTGTCTATTTCCCACATAGATACCTTGGATATCTTCAAAATATTTTTAAAAGGGGGCAGAAGAGCACCAATTGTAATTAATTGGTCCATCCCTTTCAAAACTTTGCTCATATTTTTCTAATCCAGCCAAACCTCTCTGCAAAACAGCATCTTTAAAAAAAGACCACTAGGTTATGCTATGGAGAGACTTTGTGGGAGATTTATCAAAGTTGTCTATTTCCCACATCAATATAGACCAACCTACATTGGGTTAGGCCGGTCTAATGTGAGCTTAATTTATCAAAAGTCTCAGTGCTCTGGATAAATTCTGCGCACAGACTTCGGCATCTATGGTTTGTACAGTATTTAAACGCTTGTCATAAGAACATATATGAAAGGAGTAGAATTAGGGTTATTCTAAGAGATGGAATGTTTACTAAGATCTTACATGTTTACTCAGAGCCTGCTCCTCTATGGTAAACACCACATTTAAAACTCATACCAGGAGTGGGGTTCACACCCACGCGGATACATATCCATTGGATCTTAAGTCCAATGCCTTAACCACTCGTCCATCCTGGTGGACTGTTTGAGTTATTTTGCTTCATTGTGACTGAGATTTATACTTTGAATGTAAAATAGTTGTTAGAGGATATTTGAAGTGGAAGATTACTTTGGTTATTACAGAGTAATAAAGTATTCAAAGTATAAATCTCAGTCACAATGATGCAATGCACAAGGATATTTGAAGTCGAAGATTACTATGGTTATTACAGAAGATCAACTGGATGTCAAGATGATTCAAGTTAATGGGGTCAGTGCTACCGTCTTTTGTTGTGGCTCATTGATTCCATTTTATGCCTTTCATTAAGTGTTGTACACAAACATTCCACAAAGAACCACTGTTAACCACAGAGTTGTTTGGAAACATCATAGTATGGTCAGAGATTTCCTGGGTAAAAACAGAGATTAGTTTTTGGATACCTTCAAAATATTTTTAAAATTGTGCGGAAGAGCACCAATAGTAATTAATTGGCCCATCACTTTCAATACTTTGCTCGTATTTTTCTAATCCAGCCAAACCTCTCCGGAAAACAGCATCTTTAAAAAGACCACTAGATTATGCTATTGAAAGACTTTGTGGGAGATTTATCAAAGTTGTCTATTTCCCACATAGATACCTTGGATATCTTCAAAATATTTTTAAAAGGGGGCAGAAGAGCACCAATTGTAATTAATTGGCCCATCCCTTTCAAAACTTTGCTCATATTTTTCTAATCCAGCAAAAACCTCTCTGCA
This sequence comes from Hyla sarda, assembly GCF_029499605.1. Lineage (NCBI taxonomy): Eukaryota > Metazoa > Chordata > Amphibia > Anura > Hylidae > Hyla > Hyla sarda. The sequence continues at coordinate 335,776,349 of NC_079191.1, forward strand.
AAACAGCATCTTTAAAAAAGACCACTAGGTTATGCTATGGAGAGACTTTGTGGGAGATTTATCAAAGTTGTCTATTTCCCACATCAATATAGACCAACCTACAATGGGTTAGGCCGGTCTAATGTGCGCTTAATTTATCAAAAGTCTCAGTGCTCTGGATAAATTCTGCGCACAGACTTCGGCATCTATGGTTTGTACAGTATTTAAACGCTTGTCATAAGAACATATATGAAAGGAGTAGAATTAAGGTTATTCTAAGAGATGGAATGTTTACTAAGATCTTACATGTTTACTCAGAGCCTGCTCCTCTATGGTAAACACCACGTTTAAAACTCATAGCAGGAGTGGGATCGAACCCACGCAGATACATATCCATTGGATATTAAGTCCAACGCCTTAACCACTCAGCCATCCTGGTGGACTATTTGAGTTATTTTGCATCATTGTGACTGAGATTTATACTTATTCTTTAAAATAGTTGTTAGAGGATATTTAAAGTGGAAGATTACTTTGGTTATTACAGAAGATCAACTGGATGCCAAGATGATGCAAGTTACTCAGAGAACATTCTTCTTTGGAACACTTTGGAGAATGCCAAGGTTAAAACTCATACCAGGAGTGGGGTTCGAACCCACGCGGATACATATCCATTGGATCTTAAATTCAACGCCTCAACCACTCGGTCATGCTGGTGAACTGTTTGAGTTAATTTGCATCATTGTGACTGAGATTTATACTTTGAATGTAAAATAGTTGTAAGAGGATATTTGAAGTCGAAGATTACTATGGTTATTACAGAAGATCAACTGGATGCCAAGATGATTCAATTAATGGGGTCAGTGCTACCGTCTTTTGTTGTGGCTCATTGATTCCATTTTATTCCTTTCATTAAGTGTTGTACACAAACATTCCACAAAGAACCACTGTTAACCACAGAGTTGTTTGGAAACATCATAGTATGGTCAGAGATTTCCTGGGTAAAAACAGAGATTAGTTTTTGGATACCTTCAAAATATTTTTAAAAGGGTGCGGAAGAGCACCAATAGTAATTAATTGGCCCATCACTTTCAATACTTTGCTTGTATTTTTCTAATCCAGCCAAACCTCTCCGGAAAACAGCATCTTTAAAAAAGACCACTAGATTATGCTATTGAAAGACTTTGTGGGAGATTTATCAAAGTTGTCTATTTCCCACATAGATACCTTGGATATCTTCAAAATATTTTTAAAAGGGGGCAGAAGAGCACCAATTGTAATTAATTGGCCCATCCCTTTCAAAACTTTGCTCATATTTTTCTAATCCAGCCAAACCTCTCTGCAAAACAGCATCTTTAAAAAAGACCACTAGGTTATACTATGGAGAGACTTTGTGGGAGATTTATCAAAGTTGTCTATTTCCCACATCAATATAGACCAACCTACAGTGGGTTAGGCCGGTCTAATGTGCGCTTCATTTATCAAAAGTCTCAGTGCTCTGGATAAATTCTGCGCACAGACTTCGGCATCTATGGTTTGTACAGTATTTAAACGTTTGTCATAAGAACATATATGAAAGGAGTAGAATTAGGGTTATTCTAAGAGATGGAATGTTTACTAAGATCTTACATGTTTACTCAGAGCCTGCTCCTCTATGGTAAACACCACATTTAAAACTCATACCAGGAGTGGGGTTCGAACCCACGCAGATACATATCCATTGGATCTTAAGGCCAACGCCTTAACCACTCGGCCATCCTGGTGGACTATTTGAGTTTTTTTTCATCATTGTGACTGAGATTTATACTTTGAATGTAAAATAGTTGTTGGAGGATATTTGAAGTGGAACACTACTTTGATTATTACAGAAGATCAACTGGATGCCAAGATGATGCAAGTTACTCAGAGAACATTCTTCTTTGGAACACTTTGGTGAATGCCAAGGTTAAAACTCATACCAGGAGTGGGGTTCGAACCCACGCGGATACATATCCATTGGATCTTAAGTCCAACGCCTTAACCACTCGGCCATCCTGGTAAACTGTTTGAGTCAATTTGCATCATTGTGACTGAGATTTATACTTTGAATGTAAAATAGTTGTAAGAGGATATTTGAAGTCGAAGATTACTATGGTTATTACAGAAGATCAACTGGATGCCAAGATGATTCAAGTTAATGGGGTCAGTGCGACCGTCTTTTGTTGTGGCTCATTGATTCCATTTTATTCCTTTCATTAAGTGTTGTACACAAACATTCCACAAAGAACCACTGTTAACCACAGAGTTGTTTGGAAACATCATAGTATGGTCAGAGATTTCCTGGGTAAAAACAGAGATTAGTTTTTGGATACATATCCATTGGAACTGAAGTCCAACGCCTCAACCACTCGGTCATGCTGGTGCTGGTTATGCTATGGAGAGACTTTGTGGGAGATTTATCAAAGTTGTCTATTTCCCACATCAATATAGACCAACCTACAGTGGGTTAGGCCGGTCTAATGTGCGCTTAATTTATCAAAAGTCTCAGTGCTCTGGATAAATTCTGCGCACAGACTTCGGCATCTATGGTTTGTACAGTATTTAAACGCTTGTCATAAGAACATATATGAAAGGAGTAGAATTAGGGTTATTCTAAGAGATGGAATGTTTACTAAGATCATACATGTTTACTCAGAGCCTGCTCCTCTATGGTAAACACCACATTTAAAACTCATACCAGGAGTGGGGTTCACACCCACGCAGATACATATCCATTGGATCTTAAGTCCAATGCCTTAACCACTCGTCCATCCTGGTGGACTGTTTGAGTTATTTTGCATCATTGTGACTGAGATGTATACTTTGAATGTAAAATAGTTGTAAGAGGATATTTGAAGTCGAAGATTACTATGGTTATTACAGAAGATCAACTGGATGCCAAGATGATTCAAGTTAATGGGGTCAGTGCTACCGTCTTTTGTTGTGGCTCATTGATTCCATTTTATTCCTTTCATTAAGTGTTGTACACAAACATTCCACAAAGAACCACTGTTAACCACAGAGTTGTTTGGAAACATCATAGTATGGTCAGAGATTTCCTGGGTAAAAACAGAGATTAGTTTTTGGATACCTTCAAAATATTTTTAAAAGGGTGCGGAAGAGCACCAATAGTAATTAATTGGCCCATCCCTTTCAAAACTTTGCTCATATTTTTCTAATCAAGCCAAACCTCTCCGGAAAACAGCATCTTTAAAAAAGACCACTAGGTTATGTTATGGAGAGACTTTGTGGGAGATTTATCAAAGTTGTCTATTTCCCACATAGATACCTTGGATATCTTCAAAATATTTTTAAAAGGGGGCAGAAGAGCACCAATTGTAATTAATTGGCCCATCCCTTTCAAAACTTTGCTCATATTTTTCTAATCCAGCCAAACCTCTCTGCAAAACAGCATCTTTAAAAAAGACCACTAGGTTATGCTATGGAGAGACTTTGTGGGAGATTTATCAAAGTTGTCTATTTCCCACATCAATATAGACCAACCTACATTGGGTAAGGCCGGTCTAATGTGAGCTTAATTTATCAAAAGTCTCAGTGCTCTGGATAAATTCTGCGCACAGACTTCGGCATCTATGGTTTGTACAGTATTTAAACGCTTGTCATAAGAACATATATGAAAGGAGTAGAATTAGGGTTATTCTAAGAGATGGAATGTTTACTAAGATCTTACATGTTTACTCAGAGCCTGCTCCTCTATGGTAAACACCACATTTAAAACTCATACCAGGAGTGGGGTTCACACCCACGCGGATACATATCCATTGGATCTTAAGTCCAATGCCTTAACCACTCGTCCATCCTGGTGGACTGCTTGAGTTATTTTGCTTCATTGTGACTGAGATTTATACTTTGAATGTAAAATAGTTGTTAGAGGATATTTGAAGTGGAAGATTACTTTGGTTATTACAGAAGATCAACTGGATGCCAAGATGATGCAAGTTACTCAGAGAACATTCTTCTTTGGAACACTTTGGAGAATGCCAAGGTTAAAACTCATACCAGGAGTGGGGTTCGAACCCACGCGGATACATATCCATTGGATCTTAAGTCCAACGCCTTAACCACTCGGCCATCCTGGTGAACTGTTTGAGTTAATTTGCATCATTGTGACTGAGATTTATACTTTGAATGTAAAATAGTTGTAAGAGGATATTTGAAGTCGAAGATTACTATGGTTATTACAGAAGATCAACTGGATGCCAAGATGATTCAAGTTAATGGGGTCAGTGCTACCGTCTTTTGTTGTGGCTCATTGATTCCATTTTATTCCTTTCATTAAGTGTTGTACACAAACATTCCACAAAGAACCACTGTTAACCACAGAGTTGTTTGGAAACATCATAGTATGGTCAGAGATTTCCTGGGTAAAAACAGAGATTAGTTTTTGGATACCTTCAAAATATTTTTAAAAGGGTGGGAAAGAGCACCAATAGTAATTAATTGGACCATCACTTTCAATACTTTGCTTCTATTTTTCTAATCCAGCCAAACCTCTCCGGAAAACAGCATCTTTAAAAAAGACCACTAGATTATGCTATTGAAAGACTATGTGGGAGATTTATCAAAGTTGTCTATTTCCCACATAGATACCTTTGATATCTTCAAAATATTTTTAAAAGGGGGCAGAAGAGCACCAATTGTAATTAATTGGCCCATCCCTTTCAAAACTTTGCTCATATTTTTCTAATCCAGCCAAACCTTTCTGCAAAACAGCATCTTTAAAAAAGACCACTAGGTTATGCTATGGAGAGACTTTGTGGGAGATTTATCAAAGTTGTCTATTTACCACATCAATATAGACCAACCTACAGTGGGTTAGGCCGGTCTAATGTGCGCTTAATTTATCAAAAGTCTCAGTGCTCTGGATAAATTCTGCGCACAGACTTCGGCATCTATGGTTTGTACAGTATTTAAACGCTTGTCATAAGAACATATATGAAAGGAGTAGAATTAGGGTTATTCTAAGAGATGGAATGTTTACTAAGATCTTACATGTTTACTCAGAGCCTGCTCCTCTATGGTAAACACCACATTTAAAACTCATACCAGAAGTGGGGTTCGAACCCACGCTGATACATATCCAATGGATCTTAAGTCAAATGCCTTAACCACTCGTCCATCCTGGTGGACTGTTTGAGTTATTTTGCTTCATTGTGACTGAGATTTATACTTTGAATGTAAAATAGTTGTTAGAGGATATTTGAAGTGGAAGATTACTTTGGTTATTACAGAAGATCAACTGGATGCCAAGATGATTCAAGTTAATGGGGTCAGTGCTACCGTCTTTTGTTGTGGCTCATTGATTCCATTTTATTCCTTTCATTACGTGTTGTACACAAACATTCCACAAAGAACCACTGTTAACCACAGAGTTGTTTGGAAACATCATAGTATGGTCAGAGATTTCCTGGGTAAAAACAGAGATTAGTTTTTGGATACCTTCAAAATATTTTTAAAAGGGTGCGGAAGAGCACCAATAGTAATTAATTGGCCCATCACTTTCAATACTTTGCTCGTATTTTTCTAATCCAGCCAAACCTCTCCGGAAAACAGCATCTTTAAAAAAGACCACTAGATTATGCTATTGAAAGACTTTGTGGGAGATTTATCAAAGTTGTCTATTTCCCACATAGATACCTTGGATATCTTCAAAATATTTTTAAAAGGGGGCAGAAGAGCACCAATTGTAATTAATTGGCCCATCCCTTTCAAAACTTTGCTCATATTTTTCTAATCCAGCCAAACCTCTCTGCAAAACAGCATCTTTAAAAAAGACCACTAGGTTATGCTATGGAGAGACTTTGTGGGAGATTTATCAAAGTTGTCTATTTCCCACATCAATATAGACGAACCTACAGTGGGTTAGGCCGGTCTAATGTGCGCTTCATTTATCAAAAGTCTCAGTGCTCTGGATAAATTCTGCGCACAGACTTCGGCATCTATGGTTTGTACAGTATTTAAACGCTTGTCATAAGAACATATATGAAAGGAGTAGAATTAGGGTTATTCTAAGAGATGGAATGTTTACTAAGATCTTACATGTTTACTCAGAGCCTGCTCCTCTATGGTAAACACCACATTTAAAACTCATACCAGGAGTGGGGTTCGAACCCACGCGGATACATATCCATTGGATCTTAAGTCCAACGCCTTAACCACTCGGCCATCCTGGTGGACTGTTTGAGTTATTTTGCATCATTGTGACTGAGATTTATACTTTGAATGTAAAATAGTTGTTAGAGGATATTTGAAGTGGAAGATTACTTTGGTTATTACAGAAGATCCACTGGATGCCAAGATGATGCAAGTTACTCAGAGAACATTCTTCTTTGGAACACTTTGGAGAATGCCAAGGTTAAAAGTCATACCAGGAGTGGGGTTCGAACCCACGCGGATACATATCCATTGGATCTTAAGTCCAACGCCTTAACCACTCGGCCATCCTGGTAAACTGTTTGAGTTAATTTGCATCATTGTGACTGAGATTTATACTTTGAATGTAAAATAGTTGTAAGAGGATATTTGAAGTCGAAGATTACTATGGTTATTACAGAAGATCAACTGGATGCCAAGATGATTCAAGTTAATGGGGTCAGTGCTACCGTCTTTTGTTGTGGCTCATTGATTCCATTTTATTCCTTTCATTAAGTGTTGTACACAAACATTCCACAAAGAACCACTGTTAACCACAGAGTTGTTTGGAAACATCATAGTATGGTCAGAGATTTCCTGGGTAAAAACAGAAATTAGTTTTTGGATACCTTCAAAATATTTTTAAAAGGGTGCGGAAGAGCACCAATAGTAATTAATTGGCCCATCCCTTTCAAAACTTTGCTCATATTTTTCTAATCAAGCCAAACCTCTCTGGAAAACAGCATCTTTAAAAAAGACCACTAGGTTAAGTTATGGAGAGACTTTGTGGGAGATTTATCAAAGTTGTCTATTTCCCACATCAATATAGACCAACCTACAGTGGGTTAGGCCGGTCTAATGTGCGCTTAATTTATCAAATGTCTCAGTGCTCTGGATAAATTCTGCGCACAGACTTCGGCATCTATGGTTTGTACAGTATTTAAACGCTTGTCATAAGAACATATATGAAAGGAGTAGAATTAGGGATATTCTAAGAGATGGAATGTTTACTAAGATCTTACATGTTTACTCAGAGCCTGCTCCTCTATGGTAAACACCACATTTAAAACTCATACCAGGAGTGGGGTTCACACCCACGCGGATACATATCCATTGGATCTTAAGTCCAATGCCTTAACCACTCGTCCATCCTGGTGGACTGTTTGAGTTATTTTGCATCATTGTGACTGAGATTTATACTTTGAATGTAAAATATTTGTTAGAGGATATTTGAAGTGGAAGATTACTTTGGTTATTACAGAAAATCAACTGGATGCCAAGATGATGCAAGTTACTCAGAGAAAATTCTTCTTTGGAACACTTTGGAGAATGCCAAGGTTAAAACTCATACCAGGAGTGGGGTTCGAACCCACGCGGCTACATATCCATTGGATCTTAAGTCCAACGCCTTAACCACTCGGCCATCCTGGTGAACTGTTTGAGTTAATTTGCATCATTGTGACTGAGATTTATACTTTGAATGTAAAATAGTTGTAAGAGGATATTTGAAGTCGAAGATTACTATGGTTATTACAAAAGATCAACTGGATGCCAAGATGATTCAAGTTAATGGGGTCAGTGCTACCGTCTTTTGTTGTGGCTCATTGATTCGATTTTATTCCTTTCATTAAGTGTTGTACACAAACATTCCACAAAGAACCACTGTTAACCACAGAGTTGTTTGGAAACATCATAGTATGGTCAGAGATTTCCTGGGTAAAAACAGAGATTAGTTTTTGGATACCTTCAAAATATTTTTAAAAGGGTGCGGAAGAGCACCAATAGTAATTAATTGGCCCATCACTTTCAATACTTTGCTCGTATTTTTCTAATCCAGCCAAACCTCTCCGGAAAACAGCATCTTTAAAAAAGACCACTAGATTATGCTATTGAAAGACTTTGTGGGAGATTTATCAAAGTTGTCTATTTCCCACATAGATACCTTGGATATCTTCAAAATATTTTTAAAAGGGGGCAGAAGAGCACCAATTGTAATTAATTGGCCCATCCCTTTCAAAACTTTGCTCATATTTTTCTAATCCAGCCAAACCTCTCTGCAAAACAGCATCTTTAAAAAAAGACCACTAGGTTATGCTATGGATAGACTTTGTGGGAGATTTATCAAAGTTGTCTATTTCCCACATCAATATAGACCAACCTACAGTGGGTTAGGCCGGTCTAATGTGCGCTTAATTTATCAAAAGTCTCAGTGCTCTGGATAAATTCTGCGCACAGACTTCGGCATCTATGGTTTGTACAGTATTTAAACGCTTGTCATAAGAACATATATGAAAGGAGTAGAATTAGGGTTATTCTAAGAGATGGAATGTTTACTAAGATCTTACATGTTTACTCAGAGCCTGCTCCTCTATGGTAAACACCACATTTAAAACTCATACCAGGAGTGGGGTTCACACCCACGCGGATACATATCCATTGGATCTTAAGTCCAATGCCTTAACCACTCGTCCATCCTGGTGGACTGTTTGAGTTATTTTGCATCATTGTGACTGAGATTTATACTTTGAATGTAAAATAGTTGTTAGAGGATATTTGAAGTGGAAGATTACTTTGGTTATTACAGAAGATCAACTGGATGCCAAGATGATGCAAGTTACTCAGAGAACATTCTTCTTTGGAACACTTTGGAGAATGCCAAGGTTAAAACTCAAACCAGGAGTGGGGTTCGAACCCACGCGGATACATATCCATTGGAACTTAAGTCCAACGCCTCAACCACTCGGTCATGCTGGTGACCTGTTTGAGTTAATTTGCATCATTGTGACTGAGATTTATACTTTGAATGTAAAATAGTTGTAAGAGGATATTTGAAGTCGAAGATTACTATGGTTATTACAGAAGATTAACTGGATGCCAAGATCATTCAAGTTAATGGGGTCAGTGCTACCGTCTTTTGTTGTGGCTCATTGATTCCATTTTATTCCTTTCATTAAGTGTTGTACACAAACATTCCACAAAGAACCACTGTTAACCACAGAGTTGTTTGGAAACATCATAGTATGGTCAGAGATTTCCTGGGTAAAAACAGAGATTAGTTTTTGGATACCTTCAAAATATTTTTAAAAGGGTGCGGAAGAGCACCAATAGTAATTTATTGGCCCATCACTTTCAATACTTTGCTCGTATTTTTCTAATCCAGCCAAACCTCTCCGGAAAACAGCATATTTAAAAAAGACCACTAGATTATGCTATTGAAAGACTTTGTGGGAGATTTATCAAAGTTGTCTATTTCCCACATAGATACCTTGGATATCTTCAAAATATTTTTAAAAGGGGGCAGAAGAGCACCAATTGTAATTAATTGGTCCATCCCTTTCAAAACTTTGCTCATATTTTTCTAATCCAGCCAAACCTCTCTGCAAAACAGCATCTTTAAAAAAAGACCACTAGGTTATGCTATGGAGAGACTTTGTGGGAGATTTATCAAAGTTGTCTATTTCCCACATCAATATAGACCAACCTACATTGGGTTAGGCCGGTCTAATGTGAGCTTAATTTATCAAAAGTCTCAGTGCTCTGGATAAATTCTGCGCACAGACTTCGGCATCTATGGTTTGTACAGTATTTAAACGCTTGTCATAAGAACATATATGAAAGGAGTAGAATTAGGGTTATTCTAAGAGATGGAATGTTTACTAAGATCTTACATGTTTACTCAGAGCCTGCTCCTCTATGGTAAACACCACATTTAAAACTCATACCAGGAGTGGGGTTCACACCCACGCGGATACATATCCATTGGATCTTAAGTCCAATGCCTTAACCACTCGTCCATCCTGGTGGACTGTTTGAGTTATTTTGCTTCATTGTGACTGAGATTTATACTTTGAATGTAAAATAGTTGTTAGAGGATATTTGAAGTGGAAGATTACTTTGGTTATTACAGAAGATCAACTGGATGCCAAGATGATGCAAGTTACTCAGAGAACATTCTTCTTTGGAACACTTTGGAGAATGCCAAGGTTAAAACTCATACCAGGAGTGGGGTTCGAACCCACGCGGATACATATCCATTGGATCTTAAGTCCAACGCCTTAACCACTCGGCCATCCTGGTGAACTGTTTGAGTTAATTTGCATCATTGTGACTGAGATTTATACTTTGAATGTAAAATAGTTGTAAGAGGATATTTGAAGTCGAAGATTACTATGGTTATTACAGAAGATCAACTGGATGCCAAGATGATTCAAGTTAATGGGGTCAGTGCTACCGTCTTTTGTTGTGGCTCATTGATTCCATTTTATTCCTTTCATTAAGTGTTGTACACAAACATTCCACAAAGAACCACTGTTAACCACAGAGTTGTTTGGAAACATCATAGTATGGTCAGAGATTTCCTGGGTAAAAACAGAGATTAGTTTTTGGATACCTTCAAAATATTTTTAAAAGGGTGCGGAAGAGCACCAATAGTAATTAATTGGCCCATCACTTTCAATACTTTGCTCGTATTTTTCTAATCCAGCCAAACCTCTCCGGAAAACAACATCTTTAAAAAAGACCACTAGATTATGCTATTGAAAGACTTTGTGGGAGATTTATCAAAGTTGTCTATTTCCCACATAGATACCTTGGATATCTTCAAAATATTTTTAAAAGGGGGCAGAAGAGCACCAATTGTAATTAATTGGCCCATCCCTTTCAAAACTTTGCTCATATTTTTCTAATCCAGCCAAACCTCTCTGCAAAACAGCATCTTTAAAAAAAGACCACTAGGTTATGCTATGGATAGACTTTGTGGGAGATTTATCAAAGTTGTCTATTTCCCACATCAATATAGACCAACCTACAGTGGGTTAGGCCGGTCTAATGTGCGCTTAATTTATCAAAAGTCTCAGTGCTCTGGATAAATTCTGCGCACAGACTTCGGCATCTATGGTTTGTACAGTATTTAAACGCTTGTCATAAGAACATATATGAAAGGAGTAGAATTAGGGTTATTCTAAGAGATGGAATGTTTACTAAGATCTTACATGTTTACTCAGAGCCTGCTCCTCTATGGTAAACACCACATTTAAAACTCATACCAGGAGTGGGGTTCACACCCACGCGGATACATATCCATTGGATCTTAAGTCCAATGCCTTAACCACTCGTCCATCCTGGTGGACTGTTTGAGTTATTTTGCATCATTGTGACTGAGATTTATACTTTGAATGTAAAATAGTTGTTAGAGGATATTTGAAGTGGAAGATTACTTTGGTTATTACAGAAGATCAACTGGATGCCAAGATGATGCAAGTTACTCAGAGAACATTCTTCTTTGGAACACTTTGGAGAATGCCAAGGTTAAAACTCAAACCAGGAGTGGGGTTCGAACCCACGCGGATACATATCCATTGGAACTTAAGTCCAACGCCTCAACCACTCGGTCATGCTGGTGACCTGTTTGAGTTAATTTGCATCATTGTGACTGAGATTTATACTTTGAATGTAAAATAGTTGTAAGAGGATATTTGAAGTCGAAGATTACTATGGTTATTACAGAAGATTAACTGGATGCCAAGATCATTCAAGTTAATGGGGTCAGTGCTACCGTCTTTTGTTGTGGCTCATTGATTCCATTTTATTCCTTTCATTAAGTGTTGTACACAAACATTCCACAAAGAACCACTGTTAACCACAGAGTTGTTTGGAAACATCATAGTATGGTCAGAGATTTCCTGGGTAAAAACAGAGATTAGTTTTTGGATACCTTCAAAATATTTTTAAAAGGGTGCGGAAGAGCACCAATAGTAATTTATTGGCCCATCACTTTCAATACTTTGCTCGTATTTTTCTAATCCAGCCAAACCTCTCCGGAAAACAGCATATTTAAAAAAGACCACTAGATTATGCTATTGAAAGACTTTGTGGGAGATTTATCAAAGTTGTCTATTTCCCACATAGATACCTTGGATATCTTCAAAATATTTTTAAAAGGGGGCAGAAGAGCACCAATTGTAATTAATTGGTCCATCCCTTTCAAAACTTTGCTCATATTTTTCTAATCCAGCCAAACCTCTCTGCAAAACAGCATCTTTAAAAAAAGACCACTAGGTTATGCTATGGAGAGACTTTGTGGGAGATTTATCAAAGTTGTCTATTTCCCACATCAATATAGACCAACCTACATTGGGTTAGGCCAGTCTAATGTGAGCTTAATTTATCAAAAGTCTCAGTGCTCTGGATAAATTCTGCGCACAGACTTCGGCATCTATGGTTTGTACAGTATTTAAACGCTTGTCATAAGAACATATATGAAAGGAGTAGAATTAGGGTTATTCTAAGAGATGGAATGTTTACTAAGATCTTACATGTTTACTCAGAGCCTGCTCCTCTATGGTAAACACCACATTTAAAACTCATACCAGGAGTGGGGTTCACACCCACGCGGATACATATCCATTGGATCTTAAGTCCAATGCCTTAACCACTCGTCCATCCTGGTGGACTGTTTGAGTTATTTTGCTTCATTGTGACTGAGATTTATACTTTGAATGTAAAATAGTTGTTAGAGGATATTTGAAGTGGAAGATTACTTTGGTTATTACAGAAGATCAACTGGATGCCAAGATGATGCAAGTTACTCAGAGAACATTCTTCTTTGGAACACTTTGGAGAATGCCAAGGTTAAAACTCATACCAGGAGTGGGGTTCGAACCCACGCGGATACATATCCATTGGATCTTAAGTCCAACGCCTTAACCACTCGGCCATCCTGGTGAACTGTTTGAGTTAATTTGCATCATTGTGACTGAGATTTATACTTTGAATGTAAAATAGTTGTAAGAGGATATTTGAAGTCGAAGATTACTATGGTTATTACAGAAGATCAACTGGATGCCAAGATGATTCAAGTTAATGGGGTCAGTGCTACCGTCTTTTGTTGTGGCTCATTGATTCCATTTTATTCCTTTCATTAAGTGTTGTACACAAACATTCCACAAAGAACCACTGTTAACCACAGAGTTGTTTGGAAACATCATAGTATGGTCAGAGATTTCCTGGGTAAAAACAGAGATTAGTTTTTGGATACCTTCAAAATATTTTTAAAAGGGTGCGAAAGAGCACCAATAGTAATTAATTGGACCATCACTTTCAATACTTTGCTTCTATTTTTCTAATCCAGCCAAACCTCTCCGGAAAACAGCATCTTTAAAAAAGACCACTAGATTATGCTATTGAAAGACTATGTGGGAGATTTATCAAAGTTGTCTATTTCCCACATAGATACCTTGGATATCTTCAAAATATTTTTAAAAGGGGGCAGAAGAGCACCAATTGTAATTAATTGGCCCATCCCTTTCAAAACTTTGCTCATATTTTTCTAATCCAGCTAAACCTCTCTGCAAAACAGCATCTTTAAAAAAGACCACTATGGAGAGACTTTGTGGGAGATTTATCAAAGTTGTCTATTTCCCACATCAATATAGACCAACCTACAGTGGGTTAGGCCGGTCTAATGTGCGCTTAATTTATCAAAAGTCTCAGTGCTCTGGATAAATTCTGCGCACAGACTTCGGCATCTATGGTTTGTACAGTATTTAAACGCTTGTCATAAGAACATATATGAAAGGAGTAGAATTAGGGTTATTCTAAGAGATGGAATGTTTACTAAGATCTTACATGTTTACTCAGAGCCTGCTCCTCTATGGTAAACACCACATTTAAAACTCATACCAGGAGTGGGGTTCGAACCCACGCTGATACATATCCAATGGATCTTAAGTCAAATGCCTTAACCACTCGTCCATCCTGGTGGACTGTTTGAGTTATTTTGCATCTTTGTGAATGAGATTTATACTTTGAATGTAAAATAGTTGTTAGAGGATATTTGAAGTGGAAGATTACTTTGGTTATTACAGAAGATCAACTGGATGCCAAGATGATGCAAGTTACTCAGAGAACATTCTTCTTTGGAACACTTTGGAGAATGCCAAGGTTAAAACTCATACCAGGAGTGGGGTTCAAACCCACGCGGATACATATCCATTAGATCTTAAGTCCAACGCCTTAACCACTCGGCCATCCTGGTGAACTGTTTGAGCTAATTTGCATCATTGTGACTGAGATGTATACTTTGAATGTAAAATAGTTGTAAGAGGATATTTGAAGTCGAAGATTACTATGGTTATTACAGAAGATCAACTGGATGCCAAGATGATTCAAGTTAATGGGGTCAGTGCTACCGTCTTTTGTTGTGGCTCATTGATTCCATTTTATTCCTTTCATTAAGTGTTGTACACAAACATTCCACAAAGAACCACTGTTAACCACAGAGTTGTTTGGAAACATCATAGTATGGTCAGAGATTTCCTGGGTAAAAACAGAGATTAGTTTTTGGATACCTTCAAAATATTTTTAAAAGGGTGCGGAAGAGCACCAATAGTAATTAATTGGACCATCACTTTCAATACTTTGCTCGTATTTTTCTAATCCAGCCAAACCTCTCCGGAAAACAGCATCTTTAAAAAAGACCACTAGATTATGCTATTGAAAGACTTTGTGGGAGATTTATCAAAGTTGTCTATTTCCCACATAGATACCTTGGATATCTTCAAAATATTTTTAAAAGGGGGCAGAAGAGCACCAATTGTAATTAATTGGCCCATCCCTTTCAAAACTTTGCTCATATTTTTCTAATCCAGCCAAACCTCTCTGCAAAACAGCATCTTTAAAAAAGACCACTAGGTTATGCTATGGAGAGACTTTGTGGGAGATTTATCAAAGTTGTCTATTTCCCACATCAATATAGACCAACCTACAGTGGGTTAGGCCGGTCTAATGTGCGCTTAATTTATCAAAAGTCTCAGTGCTCTGGATAAATTCTGCGCACAGACTTCGGCATCTATGGTTTGTACAGTATTTAAACGCTTGTCATAAGAACATATATGAAAGGAGTAGAATTAGGGTTATTCTAAGAGATGGAATGTTTACTAAGATCTTACATGTTTACTCAGAGCATGCTCCTCTATGGTAAACACCACATTTAAAACTCATACCAGGAGTGGGGTTCACACCCACGCGGATACATATCCATTGGATCTTAAGTCCAATGCCTTAACCACTCGGCCATCCTGGTGGACTGTTTGAGTTATTTTGCATCATTGTGACTGAGATTTATACTTTGAATGTAAAATAGTTGTTAGAGGATATTTGAAGTGGAAGATTACTTTGGTTATTACAGAAGATCCACTGGATGCCAAGATGATGCAAGTTACTCAGAGAACATTCTTCTTTGGAACACTTTGGAGAATGCCAAGGTTAAAACTCATACCAGGAGTGGGGTTCGAACCCACGCGGATACATATCCATTGGATCTTAAGTCCAACGCCTTAACCACTCGGCCATCCTGGTAAACTGTTTGAGTTAAGTTGCATCATTGTGACTGAGATGTATACTTTGAATGTAAAATAGTTGTAAGAGGATATTTGAAGTCGAAGATTACTATGGTTATTACAGAAGATCAACTGGATGCCAAGATGATTCAAGTTAATGGGGTCAGTGCTACCGTCTTTTGTTGTGGCTCATTGATTCCATTTTATTCCTTTCATTAAGTGTTGTACACAAACATTCCACAAAGAACCACTGTTAACCACAGAGTTGTTTGGAAACATCATAGTATGGTCAGAGATTTCCTGGGTAAAAACAGAGATTAGTTTTTGGATACCTTCAAAATATTTTTAAAAGGGGGCAGAAGAGCACCAATTGTAATTAATTGGCCCATCCCTTTCAAAACTTTGCTCATATTTTTCTAATCCAGCCAAACCTCTCTGCAAAACAGCATCTTTAAAAAAGACCACTAGGTTATGCTATGGAGAGACTTTGTGGGAGATTTATCAAAGTTGTCTATTTCCCACATCAATATAGACCAACCTACAGTGGGTTAGGCCGGTCTAATGTGCGCTTAATTTATCAAAAGTCTCAGTGCTCTGGATAAATTCTGCGCACAGACTTCGGCATCTATGGTTTGTACAGTATTTAAACGCTTGTCATAAGAACATATATGAAAGGAGTAGAATTAGGGTTATTCTAAGAGATGGAATGTTTACTAAGATCTTACATGTTTACTCAGAGCCTGCTCCTCTATGGTAAACACCACATTTAAAACTCATACCAGGAGTGGGGTTCGAACCCACGCTGATACATATCCAATGGATCTTAAGTCAAATGCCTTAACCACTCGTCCATCCTGGTGGACTGTTTGAGTTATTTTGCATCATTGTGACTGAGATTTATACTTTGAATGTAAAATAGTTGTAAGAGGATATTTGAAGTGGAAGATTACTTTGGTTATTACAGAAGATCAACTGGATGCCAAGATGATGCAAGTTACTCAGAGAACATTCTTCTTTGGAACACTTTGGAGAATGCCAAGGTTAAAACTCAAACCAGGAGTGGGGTTCGAACCCACGCGGATACATATCCATTGGATCTTAAGTCCAACGCCTTAACCACTCGGCCATCCTGGTGAACTGTTTGAGTTAATTTGCATCATTGTGACTGAGATTTATACTTTGAATGTAAAATAGTTGTAAGAGGACAATTGAAGTCGAAGATTACTATGGTTATTACAGAAGATCAACTGGATGCCAAGATGATTCAAGTTAATGGGGTCAGTGCTACCGTCTTTTGTTGTGGCTCATTGATTCCATTTTATTCCTTTCATTAAGTGTTGTACACAAACATTCCACAAAGAACCACTGTTAACCACAGAGTTGTTTGGAAACATCATAGTATGGTCAGAGATTTCCTGGGTAAAAACAGAGATTAGTTTTTGGATACATATCCATTGGAACTGAAGTCCAACGCCTCAACCACTCGGTCATGCTGGTGCTGGTTATGCTATGGAGAGACTTTGTGGGAGATTTATCAAAGTTGTCTATTTCCCACATCAATATAGACCAACCTACAGTGGGTTAGGCCGGTCTAATGTGCGCTTAATTTATCAAAAGTCTCAGTGCTCTGGATAAATTCTGCGCACAGACTTCGGCATCTATGGTTTGTACAGTATTTAAACGCTTGTCATAAGAACATATATGAAAGGAGTAGAATTAGGGTTATTCTAAGAGATGGAATGTTTACTAAGATCATACATGTTTACTCAGAGCCTGCTCCTCTATGGTAAACACCACATTTAAAACTCATACCAGGAGTGGGGTTCACACCCACGCAGATACATATCCATTGGATCTTAAGTCCAATGCCTTAACCACTCGTCCATCCTGGTGGACTGTTTGAGTTATTTTGCATCATTGTGACTGAGATGTATACTTTGAATGTAAAATAGTTGTAAGAGGATATTTGAAGTCGAAGATTACTATGGTTATTACAGAAGATCAACTGGATGCCAAGATGATTCAAGTTAATGGGGTCAGTGCTACCGTCTTTTGTTGTGGCTCATTGATTCCATTTTATTCCTTTCATTAAGTGTTGTACACAAACATTCCACAAAGAACCACTGTTAACCACAGAGTTGTTTGGAAACATCATAGTATGGTCAGAGATTTCCTGGGTAAAAACAGAGATTAGTTTTTGGATACCTTCAAAATATTTTTAAAAGGGTGCGGAAGAGCACCAATAGTAATTAATTGGCCCATCCCTTTCAAAACTTTGCTCATATTTTTCTAATCAAGCCAAACCTCTCCGGAAAACAGCATCTTTAAAAAAGACCACTAGGTTATGTTATGGAGAGACTTTGTGGGAGATTTATCAAAGTTGTCTATTTCCCACATAGATACCTTGGATATCTTCAAAATATTTTTAAAAGGGGGCAGAAGAGCACCAATTGTAATTAATTGGCCCATCCCTTTCAAAACTTTGCTCATATTTTTCTAATCCAGCCAAACCTCTCTGCAAAACAGCATCTTTAAAAAAGACCACTAGGTTATGCTATGGAGAGACTTTGTGGGAGATTTATCAAAGTTGTCTATTTCCCACATCAATATAGACCAACCTACATTGGGTAAGGCCGGTCTAATGTGAGCTTAATTTATCAAAAGTCTCAGTGCTCTGGATAAATTCTGCGCACAGACTTCGGCATCTATGGTTTGTACAGTATTTAAACGCTTGTCATAAGAACATATATGAAAGGAGTAGAATTAGGGTTATTCTAAGAGATGGAATGTTTACTAAGATCTTACATGTTTACTCAGAGCCTGCTCCTCTATGGTAAACACCACATTTAAAACTCATACCAGGAGTGGGGTTCACACCCACGCGGATACATATCCATTGGATCTTAAGTCCAATGCCTTAACCACTCGTCCATCCTGGTGGACTGCTTGAGTTATTTTGCTTCATTGTGACTGAGATTTATACTTTGAATGTAAAATAGTTGTTAGAGGATATTTGAAGTGGAAGATTACTTTGGTTATTACAGAAGATCAACTGGATGCCAAGATGATGCAAGTTACTCAGAGAACATTCTTCTTTGGAACACTTTGGAGAATGCCAAGGTTAAAACTCATACCAGGAGTGGGGTTCGAACCCACGCGGATACATATCCATTGGATCTTAAGTCCAACGCCTTAACCACTCGGCCATCCTGGTGAACTGTTTGAGTTAATTTGCATCATTGTGACTGAGATTTATACTTTGAATGTAAAATAGTTGTAAGAGGATATTTGAAGTCGAAGATTACTATGGTTATTACAGAAGATCAACTGGATGCCAAGATGATTCAAGTTAATGGGGTCAGTGCTACCGTCTTTTGTTGTGGCTCATTGATTCCATTTTATTCCTTTCATTAAGTGTTGTACACAAACATTCCACAAAGAACCACTGTTAACCACAGAGTTGTTTGGAAACATCATAGTATGGTCAGAGATTTCCTGGGTAAAAACAGAGATTAGTTTTTGGATACCTTCAAAATATTTTTAAAAGGGTGCGAAAGAGCACCAATAGTAATTAATTGGACCATCACTTTCAATACTTTGCTTCTATTTTTCTAATCCAGCCAAACCTCTCCGGAAAACAGCATCTTTAAAAAAGACCACTAGATTATGCTATTGAAAGACTATGTGGGAGATTTATCAAAGTTGTCTATTTCCCACATAGATACCTTTGATATCTTCAAAATATTTTTAAAAGGGGGCAGAAGAGCACCAATTGTAATTAATTGGCCCATCCCTTTCAAAACTTTGCTCATATTTTTCTAATCCAGCCAAACCTTTCTGCAAAACAGCATCTTTAAAAAAGACCACTAGGTTATGCTATGGAGAGACTTTGTGGGAGATTTATCAAAGTTGTCTATTTACCACATCAATATAGACCAACCTACAGTGGGTTAGGCCGGTCTAATGTGCGCTTAATTTATCAAAAGTCTCAGTGCTCTGGATAAATTCTGCGCACAGACTTCGGCATCTATGGTTTGTACAGTATTTAAACGCTTGTCATAAGAACATATATGAAAGGAGTAGAATTAGGGTTATTCTAAGAGATGGAATGTTTACTAAGATCTTACATGTTTACTCAGAGCCTGCTCCTCTATGGTAAACACCACATTTAAAACTCATACCAGAAGTGGGGTTCGAACCCACGCTGATACATATCCAATGGATCTTAAGTCAAATGCCTTAACCACTCGTCCATCCTGGTGGACTGTTTGAGTTATTTTGCATCATTGTGAATGAGATTTATACTTTGAATGTAAAATAGTTGTTAGAGGATATTTGAAGTGGAAGATTACTTTGGTTATTACAGAAGATCAACTGGATGCCAAGATGATGCAAGTTACTCAGAGAACATTCTTCTTTGGAACACTTTGGAGAATGCCAAGGTTAAAACTCATACCAGGAGTGGGGTTCAAACCCACACGGATACATATCCATTGGATCTTAAGTCCAACGCCTTAACCACTCGGCCATCCTGGTGAACTGTTTGAGCTAATTTGCATCATTGTGACTGAGATGTATACTTTGAATGTAAAATAGTTGTAAGAGGATATTTGAAGTCGAAGATTACTATGGTTATTACAGAAGATCAACTGGATGCCAAGATGATTCAAGTTAATGGGGTCAGTGCTACCGTCTTTTGTTGTGGCTCATTGATTCCATTTTATTCCTTTCATTAAGTGTTGTACACAAACATTCCACAAAGAACCACTGTTAACCACAGAGTTGTTTGGAAACATCATAGTATGGTCAGAGATTTCCTGGGTAAAAACAGAGATTAGTTTTTGGATACCTTCAAAATATTTTTAAAAGGGTGCGGAAGAGCACCAATAGTAATTAATTGGCCCATCACTTTCAATACTTTGCTCGTATTTTTCTAATCCAGCCAAACCTCTCCGGAAAACAGCATCTTTAAAAAAGACCACTAGATTATGCTATTGAAAGACTTTGTGGGAGATTTATCAAAGTTGTCTATTTCCCACATAGATACCTTGGATATCTTCAAAATATTTTTAAAAGGGGGCAGAAGAGCACCAATTGTAATTAATTGGCCCATCCCTTTCAAAACTTTGCTCATATTTTTCTAATCCAGCCAAACCTCTCTGCAAAACAGCATCTTTAAAAAAGACCACTAGGTTATGCTATGGAGAGACTTTGTGGGAGATTTATCAAAGTTGTCTATTTCCCACATCAATATAGACGAACCTACAGTGGGTTAGGCCGGTCTAATGTGCGCTTCATTTATCAAAAGTCTCAGTGCTCTGGATAAATTCTGCGCACAGACTTCGGCATCTATGGTTTGTACAGTATTTAAACGCTTGTCATAAGAACATATATGAAAGGAGTAGAATTAGGGTTATTCTAAGAGATGGAATGTTTACTAAGATCTTACATGTTTACTCAGAGCCTGCTCCTCTATGGTAAACACCACATTTAAAACTCATACCAGGAGTGGGGTTCGAACCCACGCGGATACATATCCATTGGATCTTAAGTCCAACGCCTTAACCACTCGGCCATCCTGGTGGACTGTTTGAGTTATTTTGCATCATTGTGACTGAGATTTATACTTTGAATGTAAAATAGTTGTTAGAGGATATTTGAAGTGGAAGATTACTTTGGTTATTACAGAAGATCCACTGGATGCCAAGATGATGCAAGTTACTCAGAGAACATTCTTCTTTGGAACACTTTGGAGAATGCCAAGGTTAAAAGTCATACCAGGAGTGGGGTTCGAACCCACGCGGATACATATCCATTGGATTTTAAGTCCAACGCCTTAACCACTCGGCCATCCTGGTAAACTGTTTGAGTTAATTTGCATCATTGTGACTGAGATTTATACTTTGAATGTAAAATAGTTGTAAGAGGATATTTGAAGTCGAAGATTACTATGGTTATTACAGAAGATCAACTGGATGCCAAGATGATTCAAGTTAATGGGGTCAGTGCTACCGTCTTTTGTTGTGGCTCATTGATTCCATTTTATTCCTTTCATTAAGTGTTGTACACAAACATTCCACAAAGAACCACTGTTAACCACAGAGTTGTTTGGAAACATCATAGTATGGTCAGAGATTTCCTGGGTAAAAACAGAAATTAGTTTTTGGATACCTTCAAAATATTTTTAAAAGGGTGCGGAAGAGCACCAATAGTAATTAATTGGCCCATCCCTTTCAAAACTTTGCTCATATTTTTCTAATCAAGCCAAACCTCTCTGGAAAACAGCATCTTTAAAAAAGACCACTAGGTTAAGTTATGGAGAGACTTTGTGGGAGATTTATCAAAGTTGTCTATTTCCCACATAGATACCTTGGATATCTTCAAAATATTTTTAAAAGGGGGCAGAAGAGCACCAATTGTAATTAATTGGCCCATCCCTTTCAAAACTTTGCTCATATTTTTCTAATCCAGCCAAACCTCTCTGCAAAACAGCATCTTTAAAAAAGACCACTAGGTTATGCTATGGAGAGACTTTGTGGGAGATTTATCAAAGTTGTCTATTTCCCACATCAATATAGACCAACCTACAGTGGGTTAGGCCGGTCTAATGTGCGCTTAATTTATCAAAAGTCTCAGTGCTCTGGATAAATTCTGCGCACAGACTTCGGCATCTATGGTTTGTACAGTATTTAAACGCTTGTCATAAGAACATATATGAAAGGAGTAGAATTAGGGTTATTCTAAGAGATGGAATGTTTACTAAGATCTTACATGTTTACTCAGAGCATGCTCCTCTATGGTAAACACCACATTTAAAACTCATACCAGGAGTGGGGTTCACACCCACGCGGATACATATCCATTGGATCTTAAGTCCAATGCCTTAACCACTCGGCCATCCTGGTGGACTGTTTGAGTTATTTTGCATCATTGTGACTGAGATTTATACTTTGAATGTAAAATAGTTGTTAGAGGATATTTGAAGTGGAAGATTACTTTGGTTATTACAGAAGATCCACTGGATGCCAAGATGATGCAAGTTACTCAGAGAACATTCTTCTTTGGAACACTTTGGAGAATGCCAAGGTTAAAACTCATACCAGGAGTGGGGTTCGAACCCACGCGGATACATATCCATTGGATCTTAAGTCCAACGCCTTAACCACTCGGCCATCCTGGTAAACTGTTTGAGTTAAGTTGCATCATTGTGACTGAGATGTATACTTTGAATGTAAAATAGTTGTAAGAGGATATTTGAAGTCGAAGATTACTATGGTTATTACAGAAGATCAACTGGATGCCAAGATGATTCAAGTTAATGGGGTCAGTGCTACCGTCTTTTGTTGTGGCTCATTGATTCCATTTTATTCCTTTCATTAAGTGTTGTACACAAACATTCCACAAAGAACCACTGTTAACCACAGAGTTGTTTGGAAACATCATAGTATGGTCAGAGATTTCCTGGGTAAAAACAGAGATTAGTTTTTGGATACCTTCAAAATATTTTTAAAAGGGGGCAGAAGAGCACCAATTGTAATTAATTGGCCCATCCCTTTCAAAACTTTGCTCATATTTTTCTAATCCAGCCAAACCTCTCTGCAAAACAGCATCTTTAAAAAAGACCACTAGGTTATGCTATGGAGAGACTTTGTGGGAGATTTATCAAAGTTGTCTATTTCCCA
This sequence comes from Hyla sarda, assembly GCF_029499605.1. NCBI lineage: Eukaryota > Metazoa > Chordata > Amphibia > Anura > Hylidae > Hyla > Hyla sarda. The sequence goes on from NC_079191.1 coordinate 335,799,516, forward strand.
CATCAATATAGACCAACCTACAGTGGGTTAGGCCGGTCTAATGTGCGCTTAATTTATCAAAAGTCTCAGTGCTCTGGATAAATTCTGCGCACAGACTTCGGCATCTATGGTTTGTACAGTATTTAAACGCTTGTCATAAGAACATATATGAAAGGAGTAGAATTAGGGTTATTCTAAGAGATGGAATGTTTACTAAGATCTTACATGTTTACTCAGAGCCTGCTCCTCTATGGTAAACACCACATTTAAAACTCATACCAGGAGTGGGGTTCGAACCCACGCTGATACATATCCAATGGATCTTAAGTCAAATGCCTTAACCACTCGTCCATCCTGGTGGACTGTTTGAGTTATTTTGCATCATTGTGACTGAGATTTATACTTTGAATGTAAAATAGTTGTTAGAGGATATTTGAAGTGGAAGATTACTTTGGTTATTACAGAAGATCAACTGGATGCCAAGATGATGCAAGTTACTCAGAGAACATTCTTCTTTGGAACACTTTGGAGAATTCCAAGGTTAAAACTCAAACCAGGAGTGGGGTTCGAACCCACGCGGATACATATCCATTGGAACTTAAGTCCAACGCCTCAACCACTCGGTCATGCTGGTGACCTGTTTGAGTTAATTTGCATCATTGTGACTGAGATTTATACTTTGAATGTAAAATAGTTGTAAGAGGATATTTGAAGTCGAAGATTACTATGGTTATTACAGAAGATTAACTGGATGCCAAGATCATTCAAGTTAATGGGGTCAGTGCTACCGTCTTTTGTTGTGGCTCATTGATTCCATTTTATTCCTTTCATTAAGTGTTGTACACAAACATTCCACAAAGAACCACTGTTAACCACAGAGTTGTTTGGAAACATCATAGTATGGTCAGAGATTTCCTGGGTAAAAACAGAGATTAGTTTTTGGATACCTTCAAAATATTTTTAAAAGGGTGCGGAAGAGCACCAATAGTAATTTATTGGCCCATCACTTTCAATACTTTGCTCGTATTTTTCTAATCCAGCCAAACCTCTCCGGAAAACAGCATATTTAAAAAAGACCACTAGATTATGCTATTGAAAGACTTTGTGGGAGATTTATCAAAGTTGTCTATTTCCCACATAGATACCTTGGATATCTTCAAAATATTTTTAAAAGGGGGCAGAAGAGCACCAATTGTAATTAATTGGTCCATCCCTTTCAAAACTTTGCTCATATTTTTCTAATCCAGCCAAACCTCTCTGCAAAACAGCATCTTTAAAAAAAGACCACTAGGTTATGCTATGGAGAGACTTTGTGGGAGATTTATCAAAGTTGTCTATTTCCCACATCAATATAGACCAACCTACATTGGGTTAGGCCGGTCTAATGTGAGCTTAATTTATCAAAAGTCTCAGTGCTCTGGATAAATTCTGCGCACAGACTTCGGCATCTATGGTTTGTACAGTATTTAAACGCTTGTCATAAGAACATATATGAAAGGAGTAGAATTAGGGTTATTCTAAGAGATGGAATGTTTACTAAGATCTTACATGTTTACTCAGAGCCTGCTCCTCTATGGTAAACACCACATTTAAAACTCATACCAGGAGTGGGGTTCACACCCACGCGGATACATATCCATTGGATCTTAAGTCCAATGCCTTAACCACTCGTCCATCCTGGTGGACTGTTTGAGTTATTTTGCTTCATTGTGACTGAGATTTATACTTTGAATGTAAAATAGTTGTTAGAGGATATTTGAAGTGGAAGATTACTTTGGTTATTACAGAAGATCAACTGGATGCCAAGATGATGCAAGTTACTCAGAGAACATTCTTCTTTGGAACACTTTGGAGAATGCCAAGGTTAAAACTCATACCAGGAGTGTGGTTCGAACCCACGCGGATACATATCCATTGGATCTTAAGTCCAACGCCTTAACCACTCGGCCATCCTGGTGAACTGTTTGAGTTAATTTGCATCATTGTGACTGAGATTTATACTTTGAATGTAAAATAGTTGTAAGAGGATATTTGAAGTCGAAGATTACTATGGTTATTACAGAAGATCAACTGGATGCCAAGATGATTCAAGTTAATGGGGTCAGTGCTACCGTCTTTTGTTGTGGCTCATTGATTCCATTTTATTCCTTTCATTAAGTGTTGTACACAAACATTCCACAAAGAACCACTGTTAACCACAGAGTTGTTTGGAAACATCATAGTATGGTCAGAGATTTCCTGGGTAAAAACAGAGATTAGTTTTTGGATACCTTCAAAATATTTTTAAAAGGGTGCGAAAGAGCACCAATAGTAATTAATTGGACCATCACTTTCAATACTTTGCTTCTATTTTTCTAATCCAGCCAAACCTCTCCGGAAAACAGCATCTTTAAAAAAGACCACTAGATTATGCTATTGAAAGACTATGTGGGAGATTTATCAAAGTTGTCTATTTCCCACATAGATACCTTGGATATCTTCAAAATATTTTTAAAAGGGGGCAGAAGAGCACCAATTGTAATTAATTGGCCCATCCCTTTCAAAACTTTGCTCATATTTTTCTAATCCAGCTAAACCTCTCTGCAAAACAGCATCTTTAAAAAAGACCACTATGGAGAGACTTTGTGGGAGATTTATCAAAGTTGTCTATTTCCCACATCAATATAGACCAACCTACAGTGGGTTAGGCCGGTCTAATGTGCGCTTAATTTATCAAAAGTCTCAGTGCTCTGGATAAATTCTGCGCACAGACTTCGGCATCTATGGTTTGTACAGTATTTAAACGCTTGTCATAAGAACATATATGAAAGGAGTAGAATTAGGGTTATTCTAAGAGATGGAATGTTTACTAAGATCTTACATGTTTACTCAGAGCCTGCTCCTCTATGGTAAACACCACATTTAAAACTCATACCAGGAGTGGGGTTCGAACCCACGCTGATACATATCCAATGGATCTTAAGTCAAATGCCTTAACCACTCGTCCATCCTGGTGGACTGTTTGAGTTATTTTGCATCTTTGTGAATGAGATTTATACTTTGAATGTAAAATAGTTGTTAGAGGATATTTGAAGTGGAAGATTACTTTGGTTATTACAGAAGATCAACTGGATGCCAAGATGATGCAAGTTACTCAGAGAACATTCTTCTTTGGAACACTTTGGAGAATGCCAAGGTTAAAACTCATACCAGGAGTGGGGTTCAAACCCACGCGGATACATATCCATTAGATCTTAAGTCCAACGCCTTAACCACTCGGCCATCCTGGTGAACTGTTTGAGCTAATTTGCATCATTGTGACTGAGATGTATACTTTGAATGTAAAATAGTTGTAAGAGGATATTTGAAGTCGAAGATTACTATGGTTATTACAGAAGATCAACTGGATGCCAAGATGATTCAAGTTAATGGGGTCAGTGCTACCGTCTTTTGTTGTGGCTCATTGATTCCATTTTATTCCTTTCATTAAGTGTTGTACACAAACATTCCACAAAGAACCACTGTTAACCACAGAGTTGTTTGGAAACATCATAGTATGGTCAGAGATTTCCTGGGTAAAAACAGAGATTAGTTTTTGGATACCTTCAAAATATTTTTAAAAGGGTGCGGAAGAGCACCAATAGTAATTAATTGGACCATCACTTTCAATACTTTGCTCGTATTTTTCTAATCCAGCCAAACCTCTCCGGAAAACAGCATCTTTAAAAAAGACCACTAGATTATGCTATTGAAAGACTTTGTGGGAGATTTATCAAAGTTGTCTATTTCCCACATAGATACCTTGGATATCTTCAAAATATTTTTAAAAGGGGGCAGAAGAGCACCAATTGTAATTAATTGGCCCATCCCTTTCAAAACTTTGCTCATATTTTTCTAATCCAGCCAAACCTCTCTGCAAAACAGCATCTTTAAAAAAGACCACTAGGTTATGCTATGGAGAGACTTTGTGGGAGATTTATCAAAGTTGTCTATTTCCCACATCAATATAGACCAACCTACAGTGGGTTAGGCCGGTCTAATGTGCGCTTAATTTATCAAAAGTCTCAGTGCTCTGGATAAATTCTGCGCACAGACTTCGGCATCTATGGTTTGTACAGTATTTAAACGCTTGTCATAAGAACATATATGAAAGGAGTAGAATTAGGGTTATTCTAAGAGATGGAATGTTTACTAAGATCTTACATGTTTACTCAGAGCATGCTCCTCTATGGTAAACACCACATTTAAAACTCATACCAGGAGTGGGGTTCGAACCCACGCTGATACATATCCAATGGATCTTAAGTCAAATGCCTTAACCACTCGTCCATCCTGGTGGACTGTTTGAGTTATTTTGCATCATTGTGAATGAGATTTATACTTTGAATGTAAAATAGTTGTTAGAGGATATTTGAAGTGGAAGATTACTTTGGTTATTACAGAAGATCAACTGGATGCCAAGATGATGCAAGTTACTCAGAGAACATTCTTCTTTGGAACACTTTGGAGAATGCCAAGGTTAAAACTCATACCAGGAGTGGGGTTCAAACCCACGCGGATACATATCCATTAGATCTTAAGTCCAACGCCTTAACCACTCGGCCATCCTGGTGAACTGTTTGAGCTAATTTGCATCATTGTGACTGAGATGTATACTTTGAATGTAAAATAGTTGTAAGAGGATATTTGAAGTCGAAGATTACTATGGTTATTACAGAAGATCAACTGGATGCCAAGATGATTCAAGTTAATGGGGTCAGTGCTACCGTCTTTTGTTGTGGCTCATTGATTCCATTTTATTCCTTTCATTAAGTGTTGTACACAAACATTCCACAAAGAACCACTGTTAACCACAGAGTTGTTTGGAAACATCATAGTATGGTCAGAGATTTCCTGGGTAAAAACAGAGATTAGTTTTTGGATACCTTCAAAATATTTTTAAAAGGGTGCAGAAGAGCACCAATAGTAATTAATTGGACCATCACTTTCAATACTTTGCTCGTATTTTTCTAATCCAGCCAAACCTCTCCGGAAAACAGCATCTTTAAAAAAGACCACTAGATTATGCTATTGAAAGACTTTGTGGGAGATTTATCAAAGTTGTCTATTTCCCACATAGATACCTCGGATATATTCAAAATATTTTTAAAAGGGGGCAGAAGAGCACCAATTGTAATTAATTGGCCCATCCCTTTCAAAACTTTGCTCATATTTTTCTAATCCAGCCAAACCTCTCTGCAAAACAGCATCTTTAAAAAAGACCACTAGGTTATGCTATGGAGAGACTTTGTGGGATATTTATCAAAGTTGTCTATTTCCCACATCAATATAGACCAACCTACAGTGGGTTAGGCCGGTCTAATGTGCGCTTAATTTATCAAAAGTCTCAGTGCTCTGGATAAATTCTGCGCACAGACTTCGGCATCTATGGTTTGTACAGTATTTAAACGCTTGTCATAAGAACATATATGAAAGGAGTAGAATTAGGGTTATTCTAAGAGATGGAATGTTTACTAAGATCTTACATGTTTACTCAGAGCATGCTCCTCTATGGTAAACACCACATTTAAAACTCATACCAGGAGTGGGGTTCACACCCACGCGGATACATATCCATTGGATCTTAAGTCCAATGCCTTAACCACTCGGCCATCCTGGTGGACTGTTTGAGTTATTTTGCATCATTGTGACTGAGATTTATACTTTGAATGTAAAATAGTTGTTAGAGGATATTTGAAGTGGAAGATTACTTTGGTTATTACAGAATATCCACTGGATGCCAAGATGATGCAAGTTACTCAGAGAACATTCTTCTTTGGAACACTTTGGAGAATGCCAAGGTTAAAACTCATACCAGGAGTGGGGTTCGAACCCACGCGGATACATATCCATTGGATCTTAAGTCCAACGCCTTAACCACTCGGCCATCCTGGTAAACTGTTTGAGTTAAGTTGCATCATTGTGACTGAGACGTATACTTTGAATGTAAAATAGTTGTAAGAGGATATTTGAAGTCGAAGATTACTATGGTTATTACAGAAGATCAACTGGATGCCAAGATGATTCAAGTTAATGGGGTCAGTGCTACCGTCTTTTGTTGTGGCTCATTGATTACATTTTATTACTTTCATTAAGTGTTGTACACAAACATTCCACAAAGAACCACTGTTAACCACAGAGTTGTTTGGAAACATCATAGTATGGTCAGAGATTTCCTGGGTAAAAACAGAGATTAGTTTTTGGATACCTTCAAAATATTTTTAAAAGGGGGCAGAAGAGCACCAATTGTAATTAATTGGCCCATCCCTTTCAAAACTTTGCTCATATTTTTCTAATCCAGCCAAACCTCTCTGCAAAACAGCATCTTTAAAAAAGACCACTAGGTTATGCTATGGAGAGACTTTGTGGGAGATTTATCAAAGTTGTCTATTTCCCACATCAATATAGACCAACCTACAGTGGGTTAGGCCGGTCTAATGTGCGCTTAATTTATCAAAAGTCTCAGTGCTCTGGATAAATTCTGCGCACAGACTTCGGCATCTATGGTTTGTACAGTATTTAAACGCTTGTCATAAGAACATATATGAAAGGAGTAGAATTAGGGTTATTCTAAGAGATGGAATGTTTACTAAGATCTTACATGTTTACTCAGAGCCTGCTCCTCTATGGTAAACACCACATTTAAAACTCATACCAGGAGTGGGGTTCGAACCCACGCTGATACATATCCATTGGATCTTAAGTCCAATGCCTTAACCACTCGTCCATCCTGGTGGACTGTTTGAGTTATTTTGCATCTTTGTGAATGAGATTTATACTTTGAATGTAAAATAGTTGTTAGAGGATATTTGAAGTGGAAGATTACTTTGGTTATTACAGAAGATCAACTGGATGCCAAGATGATGCAAGTTACTCAGAGAACATTCTTCTTTGGAACACTTTGGAGAATGCCAAGGTTAAAACTCATACCAGGAGTGGGGTTCAAACCCACGCGGATACATATCCATTAGATCTTAAGTCCAACGCCTTAACCACTCGGCCATCCTGGTGAACTGTTTGAGCTAATTTGCATCATTGTGACTGAGATGTATACTTTGAATGTAAAATAGTTGTAAGAGGATATTTGAAGTCGAAGATTACTATGGTTATTACAGAAGATCAACTGGATGCCAAGATGATTCAAGTTAATGTGGTCAGTGCTACCGTCTTTTGTTGTGGCTCATTGATTCCATTTTATTCCTTTCATTAAGTGTTGTACACAAACATTCCACAAAGAACCACTGTTAACCACAGAGTTGTTTGGAAACATCATAGTATGGTCAGAGATTTCCTGGGTAAAAACAGAGATTAGTTTTTGGATACCTTCAAAATATTTTTAAAAGGGTGCGGAAGAGCACCAATAGTAATTAATTGGACCATCACTTTCAATACTTTGCTCGTATTTTTCTAATCCAGCCAAACCTCTCCGGAAAACAGCATCTTTAAAAAAGACCACTAGATTATGCTATTGAAAGACTTTGTGGGAGATTTATCAAAGTTGTCTATTTCCCACATAGATACCTTGGATATCTTCAAAATATTTTTAAAAGGGGGCAGAAGAGCACCAATTGTAATTAATTGGCCCATCCCTTTCAAAACTTTGCTCATATTTTTCTAATCCAGCCAAACCTCTCTGCAAAACAGCATCTTTAAAAAAGACCACTAGGTTATGCTATGGAGAGACTTTGTGGGAGATTTATCAAAGTTGTCTATTTCCCACATCAATATAGACCAACCTACATTGGGTTAGGCCGGTCTAATGTGCGCTTAATTTATCAAAAGTCTCAGTGCTCTGGATAAATTCTGCGCTCAGACTTCGGCATCTATGGTTTGTACAGTATTTAAACGCTTGTCATAAGAACATATATGAAAGGAGTAGAATTAGGGTTATTCTAAGAGATGGAATGTTTACTAAGATCTTACATCTTTACTCAGAGCCTGCTCCTCTATGGTAAACACCACATTTAAAACTCATACCAGGCGTGGGGTTCACACCCACGCGGATACATATCCATTGGATCTTAAGTCCAATGCCTTAACCACTCGTCCATCCTGGTGGACTGTTTGAGTTATTTTGCTTCATTGTGACTGAGATTTATACTTTGAATGTAAAATAGTTGTTAGAGGATATTTGAAGTGGAAGATTACTTTGGTTATTACAGAAGATCAACTGGATGCCAAGATGATGCAAGTTACTCAGAGAACATTCTTCTTTGGAACACTTTGGAGAATGCCAAGGTTAAAACTCATACCAGGAGTGGGGTTCGAACCCATGCGGATACATATCCATTGGATCTTAAGTCCAACGCCTTAACCACTCGGCCATCCTGGTGAACTGTTTGAGTTAATTTGCATCATTGTGACTGAGATTTATACTTTGAATGTAAAATAGTTGTAAGAGGATAATTGAAGTCGAAGATTACTATGGTTATTACAGAAGATCAACTGGATGCCAAGATGATTCAAGTTAATGGGGTCAGTGCTACCGTCTTTTGTTGTGGCTCATTGATTCCATTTTATTCCTTTCATTAAGTGTTGTACACAAACATTCCACAAAGAACCACTGTTAACCACAGAGTTGTTTGGAAACATCATAGTATGGTCAGAGATTTCCTGGGTAAAAACAGAGATTAGTTTTTGGGTACCTTCAAAATATTTTTAAAAGGGTGCGGAAGAGCAACAATAGTAATAAATTGGCCCATCCCTTTCAAAACTTTGCTCATATTTTTCTAATCCAGCCAAACCTCTCCGGAAAACAGCATCTTTAAAAAAGACCACTAGATTATGCTATGGAGAGACTTTGTGGGAGATCTATCAAAGTTGTCTATTTCCCACATCAATATAGACCAACCTACAGTGGGTTAGGCCGGTCTAATGTGCGCTTAATTTATCAAAAGTCTCAGTGCTCTGGATAAATTCTGCGCACAGACTTCGGCATCTATGGTTTGTACAGTATTTAAACGCTTGTCATAAGAACATATATGAAAGGAGTAGAATTAGGGTTATTCTAAGAGATGGAATGTTTACTAAGATCTTACATGTTTACTCAGAGCATGCTCCTCTATGGTAAACACCACATTTAAAACTCATACCAGGAGTGGGGTTCACACCCACGCGGATACATATCCATTGGATCTTAAGTCCAATGCCTTAACCACTCGGCCATCCTGGTGGACTGTTTGAGTTATTTTGCATCATTGTGACTGAGATTTATACTTTGAATGTAAAATAGTTGTTAGAGGATATTTGAAGTGGAAGATTACTTTGGTTATTACAGAAGATCCACTGGATGCCAAGATGATGCAAGTTACTCAGAGAACATTCTTCTTTGGAACACTTTGGAGAATGCCAAGGTTAAAACTCATACCAGGAGTGGGGTTCGAACCCACGCGGATACATATCCATTGGATCTTAAGTCCAACGCCTTAACCACTCGGCCATCCTGGTAAACTGTTTGAGTTAATTTGCATCATTGTGACTGAGATTTATACTTTGAATGTAAAATAGTTGTAAGAGGATATTTGAAGTCGAAGATTACTATGGTTATTACAGAAGATCAACTGGATGCCAAGATGATTCAAGTTAATGGGGTCAGTGCTACCGTCTTTTGTTGTGGCTCATTGATTCCATTTTATTCCTTTCATTAAGTGTTGTACACAAACATTACACAAAGAACCACTGTTAACCACAGAGTTGTTTGGAAACATCATAGTATGGTCAGAGATTTCCTGGGTAAAAACAGAGATTAGTTTTTGGATACCTTCAAAATATTTTTAAAAGGGTGCGGAAGAGCACCAATAGTAATTAATTGGCCCATCCCTTTCAAAACTTTGCTCATATTTTTCTAATCAAGCCAAACCTCTCTGGAAAACAGCATCTTTAAAAAAGACCACTAGGTTATGCTATGGATAGACTTTGTGGGAGATTTATCAAAGTTGTCTATTTCCCACATCAATATAGACCAACCTACAGTGGGTTAGGCCGGTCTAATGTGCGCTTAATTTATCAAAAGTCTCAGTGCTCTGGATAAATTCTGCGCACAGACTTCGGCATCTATGGTTTGTACAGTATTTAAACGCTTGTCATAAGAACATATATGAAAGGAGTAGAATTAGGGTTATTCTAAGAGATGGAATGTTTACTAAGATCTTACATGTTTACTCAGAGCCTGCTCCTCTATGGTAAACACCACATTTAAAACTCATACCAGGAGTGGGGTTCACACCCACGCGGATACATATCCATTGGATCTTAAGTCCAATGCCTTAACCACTCGTCCATCCTGGTGGACTGTTTGAGTTATTTTGCATCATTGTGACTGAGATTTATACTTTGAATGTAAAATAGTTGTTAGAGGATATTTGAAGTGGAAGATTACTTTGGTTATTACAGAAGATCAACTGGATGCCAAGATGATGCAAGTTACTCAGAGAACATTCTTCTTTGGAACACTTTGGAGAATGCCAAGGTTAAAACTCATACCAGGAGTGGGGTTCGAACCCACGCGGATACATATCCATTGGAACTTAAGTCCAACGCCTCAACCACTCGGTCATGCTGGTGACCTGTTTGAGTTAATTTGCATCATTGTGACTGAGATTTATACTTGAATGTAAAATAGTTGTAAGAGGATATTTGAAGTCGAAGATTACTATGGTTATTAAAGAAGATTAACTGGATGCCAAGATCATTCAAGTTAATGGGGTCAGTGCTACCGTCTTTTGTTGTGGCTCATTGATTCCATTTTATTCCTTTCATTAAGTGTTGTACACAAACATTCCACAAAGAACCACTGTTAACCACAGAGTTGTTTGGAAACATCATAGTATGGTCAGAGATTTCCTGGGTAAAAACAGAGATTAGTTTTTGGATACCTTCAAAATATTTTTAAAAGGGTGCGGAAGAGCACCAATAGTAATTTATTGGCCCATCACTTTCAATACTTTGCTCGTATTTTTCTAATCCAGCCAAACCTCTTCGGAAAACAGCATATTTAAAAAAGACCACTAGATTATGCTATTGAAAGACTTTGTGGGAGATTTATCAAAGTTGTCTATTTCCCACATAGATACCTTGGATATCTTCAAAATATTTTTAAAAGGGGGCAGAAGAGCACCAATTGTAATTAATTGGCCCATCCCTTTCAAAACTTTGCTCATATTTTTCTAATCCAGCCAAACCTCTCTGCAAAACAGCATCTTTAAAAAAGACCACTAGGTTATGCTATGGAGAGACTTTGTGGGAGATTTATCAAAGTTGTCTATTTCCCACATCAATATAGACCAACCTACATTGGGTTAGGCCGGTCTAATGTGCGCTTAATTTATCAAAAGTCTCAGTGCTCTGGATAAATTCTGCGCTCAGACTTCGGCATCTATGGTTTGTACAGTATTTAAACGCTTGTCATAAGAACATATATGAAAGGAGTAGAATTAGGGTTATTCTAAGAAATGGAATGTTTACTAAGATCTTACATGTTTACTCAGAGCCTGCTCCTCTATGGTAAACACCACATTTAAAACTCATACCAGGCGTGGGGTTCACACCCACGCGGATACATATCCATTGGATCTTAAGTCCAATGCCTTAACCACTCGTCCATCCTGGTGGACTGTTTGAGTTATTTTGCTTCATTGTGACTGAGATTTATACTTTGAATGTAAAATAGTTGTTAGAGGATATTTGAAGTGGAAGATTACTTTGGTTATTACAGAAGATCCACTGGATGCCAAGATGATGCAAGTTACTCAGAGAACATTCTTCTTTGGAACACTTTGGAGAATGCCAAGGTTAAAACTCATACCAGGAGTGGGGTTCGAACCCACGCGGATACATATCCATTGGATCTTAAGTCCAACGCCTTAACCACTCGGCCATCCTGGTGAACTGTTTGAGTTAATTTGCATCATTGTGACTGAGATTTATACTTTGAATGTAAAATAGTTGTAAGAGGATAATTGAAGTCGAAGATTACTATGGTTATTACAGAAGATCAACTGGATGCCAAGATGATTCAAGTTAATGGGGTCAGTGCTACCGTCTTTTGTTGTGGCTCATTGATTCCATTTTATTCCTTTCATTAAGTGTTGTACACAAACATTCCACAAAGAACCACTGTTAACCACAGAGTTGTTTGGAAACATCATAGTATGGTCAGAGATTTCCTGGGTAAAAACAGAGATTAGTTTTTGGGTACCTTCAAAATATTTTTAAAAGGGTGCGGAAGAGAAACAATAGTAATAAATTGGCCCATCCCTTTCAAAACTTTGCTCATATTTTTCTAATCCAGCCAAACCTCTCCGGAAAACAGCATCTTTAAAAAAGACCACTAGATTATGCTATGGAGAGACTTTGTGGGAGATCTATCAAAGTTGTCTATTTCCCACATCAATATAGACCAACCTACAGTGGGTTAGGCCGGTCTAATGTGCGCTTAATTTATCAAAAGTCTCAGTGCTCTGGATAAATTCTGCGCACAGACTTCGGCATCTATGGTTTGTACAGTATTTAAACGCTTGTCATAAGAACATATATGAAAGGAGTAGAATTAGGGTTATTCTAAGAGATGGAATGTTTACTAAGATCTTACATGTTTACTCAGAGCATGCTCCTCTATGGTAAACACCACATTTAAAACTCATACCAGGAGTGGGGTTCACACCCACGCGGATACATATCAATTGGATCTTAAGTCCAATGCCTTAACCACTCGGCCATCCTGGTGGACTGTTTGAGTTATTTTGCATCATTGTGACTGAGATTTATACTTTGAATGTAAAATAGTTGTTAGAGGATATTTGAAGTGGAAGATTACTTTGGTTATTACAGAAGATCCACTGGATGCCAAGATGATGCAAGTTACTCAGAGAACATTCTTCTTTGGAACACTTTGGAGAATGCCAAGGTTAAAACTCATACCAGGAGTGGGGTTCGAACCCACGCGGATACATATCCATTGGATCTTAAGTCCAACGCCTTAACCACTCGGCCATTCTGGTAAACTGTTTGAGTTAATTTGCATCATTGTGACTGAGATTTATACTTTGAATGTAAAATAGTTGTAAGAGGATATTTGAAGTCGAAGATTACTATGGTTATTACAGAAGATCAACTGGATGCCAAGATGATTCAAGTTAATGGGGTCAGTGCTACCGTCTTTTGTTGTGGCTCATTGATTCCATTTTATTCCTTTCATTAAGTGTTGTACACAAACATTCCACAAAGAACCACTGTTAACCACAGAGTTGTTTGGAAACATCATAGTATGGTCAGAGATTTCCTGGGTAAAAACAGAGATTAGTTTTTGGATACCTTCAAAATATTTTTAAAAGGGTGCAGAAGAGCACCAATAGTAATTAATTGGCCCATCCCTTTCAAAACTTTGCTCATATTTTTCAAATCAAGCCAAACCTCTCTGGAAAACAGCATCTTTAAAAAAGACCACTAGGTTATGCTATGGAGAGACTTTGTGGGAGATTTATCAAAGTTGTCTATTTCCCACATCAATATAGACCAACCTACAGTGGGTTAGGCCGGTCTAATGTGCGCTTAATTTATCAAAAGTCTCAGTGCTCTGGATAAATTCTGCGCACAGACTTCGGCATCTATGGTTTGTACAGTATTTAAACGCTTGTCATAAGAACATATATGAAAGGAGTAGAATTAGGGTTATTCTAAGAGATGGAATGTTTACTAAGATCTTACATGTTTACTCAGAGCCTGCTCCTCTATGGTAAACACCACATTTAAAACTCATACCAGGAGTGGGGTTCACACCCACGCGGATACATATCCATTGGATCTTAAGTCCAATGCCTTAACCACTCGTCCATCCTGGTGGACTGTTTGAGTTATTTTGCATCATTGTGACTGAGATTTATACTTTGAATGTAAAATAGTTGTTAGAGGATATTTGAAGTGGAAGATTACTTTGGTTATTACAGAAGATCAACTGGATGCCAAGATGATGCAAGTTACTCAGAGAACATTCTTCTTTGGAACACTTTGGAAAATGCCAAGGTTAAAACTCATACCAGGAGTGGGGTTCGAACCCACGCGGATACATATCCATTGGAACTTAAGTCCAACGCCTCAACCACTCGGTCATGCTGGTGACCTGTTTGAGTTAATTTGCATCATTGTGACTGAGATTTATACTTTGAATGTAAAATAGTTGTAAGAGGATATTTGAAGTCGAAGATTACTATGGTTATTACAGAAGATTAACTGGATGCCAAGATCATTCAAGTTAATGGGGTCAGTGCTACCGTCTTTTGTTGTGGCTCATTGATTCCATTTTATTCCTTTCATTAAGTGTTGTACACAAACATTCCACAAAGAACCACTGTTAACCACAGAGTTGTTTGGAAACATCATAGTATGGTCAGAGATTTCCTGGGTAAAAACAGAGATTAGTTTTTGGATACCTTCAAAATATTTTTAAAAGGGTGCGGAAGAGCACCAATAGTAATTTATTGGCCCATCACTTTCAATACTTTGCTCGTATTTTTCGAATCCAGCCAAACCTCTCCGGAGAACAGCATATTTAAAAAAGACCACTAGATTATGCTATTGAAAGACTTTGTGGGAGATTTATCAAAGTTGTCTATTTCCCACATAGATACCTTGGATATCTTCAAAATATTTTTAAAAGGGGGCAGAAGAGCACCAATTGTAATTAATTGGCCCATCCCTTTCAAAACTTTGCTCATATTTTTCTAATCCAGCCAAACCTCTCTGCAAAACAGCATCTTTAAAAAAGACCACTAGGTTATGCTATGGAGAGACTTTGTGGGAGATTTATCAAAGTTGTCTATTTCCCACATCAATATAGACCAACCTACATTGGGTTAGGCCGGTCTAATGTGCGCTTAATTTATCAAAAGTCTCAGTGCTCTGGATAAATTCTGCGCACAGACTTCGGCATCTATGGTTTGTACAGTATTTAAACGCTTGTCATAAGAACATATATGAAAGGAGTAGAATAAGGGTTATTCTAAGAGATGGAATGTTTACTAAGATCTTACATGTTTACTCAGAGCCTGCTCCTCTATGGTAAACACCACATTTAAAACTCATACCAGGAGTGGGGTTCGAACCCACGCTGATACATATCCAATGGATCTTAAGTCAAATGCCTTAACCACTCGTCCATCCTGGTGGACTGTTTGAGTTATTTTGCATCATTGTGACTGAGATTTATACTTTGAATGTAAAATAGTTGTTAGAGGATATTTGAATAGGAAGATTACTTTGGTTATTACAGAAGATCAACTGGATGCCAAGATGATGCAAGTTACTCAGAGAACATTCTTCTTTGGAACACTTTGGAGAATGCCAAGGTTAAAACTCATACCAGGAGTGGGGTTCGAACTCACACGGATACATATCCATTGGATCTTAAGTCCAACGCCTTAACCACTCGGCCATCCTGGTGAACTGTTTGAGTTAATTTGCATCATTGTGACTGAGATTTATACTTTGAATGTAAAATAGTTGTAAGAGGATATTTGAAGTCGAAGATTACTATGGTTATTACAGAAGATCAACTGGATGCCAAGATGATTCAAGTTAATGGGGTCAGTACTACCGTCTTTTGTTGTGGCTCATTGATTCCATTTTATTCCTTTCATTAAGTGTTGTACACAAACATTCCACAAAGAACCACTGTTAACCACAGAGTTGTTTGGAAACATCATAGTATGGTCAGAGATTTCCTGGGTAAAAACAGAGATTAGTTTTTGGATACCTTCAAAATATTTTTAAAAGGGTGCGAAAGAGCACCAATAGTAATTAATTGGACCATCACTTTCAATACTTTGCTTCTATTTTTCTAATACAGCCAAACCTCTCCGGAAAACAGCATCTTTAAAAAAGACCACTAGATTATGCTATTGAAAGACTATGTGGGAGATTTATCAAAGTTGTCTATTTCCCACATAGATACCTTGGATATCTTCAAAATATTTTTAAAAGGGGGCAGAAGAGCACCAATTGTAATTAATTGGCCCATCCCTTTCAAAACTTTGCTCATATTTTTCTAATCCAGCCAAACCTCTCTGCAAAACAGCATCTTTAAAAAAGACCACTAGGTTATGCTATGGAGAGACTTTGTGGGAGATTTATCAAAGTTGTCTATTTCCCACATCAATATAGACCAACCTACAGTGGGTTAGGCCGGTCTAATGTGCGCTTAATTTATCAAAAGTCTCAGTGCTCTGGATAAATTCTGCGCACAGACTTCGGCATCTATGGTTTGTACAGTATTTAAACGCTTGTCATAAGAACATATATGAAAGGAGTAGAATTAGGGTTATTCTAAGAGATGGAATGTTTACTAAGATCTTACATGTTTACTCAGAGCCTGCTCCTCTATGGTAAACACCACATTTAAAACTCATACCAGGAGTGGGGTTCGAACTCACGCTGATACATATCTGATGGATCTTAAGTCAAATGCCTTAACCACTCGTCCATCCTGGTGGACTGTTTGAGTTATTTTGCATCATTGTGAATGAGATTTATACTTTGAATGTAAAATAGTTGTTAGAGGATATTTGAAGTGGAAGATTACTTTGGTTATTACAGAAGATCAACTGGATGCCAAGATGATGCAAGTTACTCAGAGAACATTCTTCTTTGGAACACTTTGGAGAATGCCAAGGTTAAAACTCATACCAGGAGTGGGGTTCAAGCCCACGCAGATACATATCCATTGGATCTTAAGTCCAACGCCTTAACCACTCGGCCATCCTGGTGAACTGTTTGAGCTAATTTGCATCATTGTGACTGAGATGTATACTTTGAATGTAAAATAGTTGTAAGAGGATATTTGAAGTCGAAGATTACTATGGTTATTACAGAAGATCAACTGGATGCCAAGATGATTCAAGTTAATGGGGTCAGTGCTACCGTCTTTTGTTGTGGCTCATTGATTCCATTTTATTCCTTTCATTAAGTGTTGTACACAAACATTCCACAAAGAACCACTGTTAACCACAGAGTTGTTTGGAAACATCATAGTATGGTCAGAGATTTCCTGGGTAAAAACAGAGATTAGTTTTTGGATACCTTCAAAATATTTTTAAAAGGGTGCGGAAGAGCACCAATAGTAATTAATTGGCCCATCACTTTCAATACTTTGCTCGTGTTTTTCTAATCCAGCCAAACCTCTCCGGAAAACAGCATCTTTAAAAAAGACCACTAGATTATGCTATTGAAAGACTTTGTGGGAGATTTATCAAAGTTGTCTATTTCCCACATAGATACCTTGGATATCTTCAAAATATTTTTAAAAGGGGGCAGAAGAGCACCAATTGTAATTAATTGGCCCATCCCTTTCAAAACTTTGCTCATATTTTTCTAATCCAGCCAAACCTCTCTGCAAAACAGCATCTTTAAAAAAGACCACTAGGTTATGCTATGGAGAGACTTTGTGGGAGATTTATCAAAGTTGTCTATTTCCCACATCAATATAGACCAACCTACATTGGGTTAGGCCGGTCTAATGTGCGCTTAATTTATCAAAAGTCTCAGTGCTCTGGATAAATTCTGCGCACAGACTTCGGCATCTATGGTTTGTACAGTATTTAAACGCTTGTCATAAGAACATATATGAAAGGAGTAGAATTAGGGTTATTCTAAGAGATGGAATGTTTACTAAGATCTTACATGTTTACTCAGAGCCTGCTCCTCTATGGTAAACACCACATTTAAAACTCATACCAGGAGTGGGGTTCACACCCACGCGGATACATATCCATTGGATCTTAAGTCCAATGCCTTAACCACTCGTCCATCCTGGTGGACTGTTTGAGTTATTTTGCTTCATTGTGACTGAGATTTATACTTTGAATGTAAAATAGTTGTAAGAGGATATTTGAAGTCGAAGATTACTATGGTTATTACAGAAGATCAACTGGATGCCAAGATGATTCAAGTTAATGGGGTCAGTGCTACCGTCTTTTGTTGTGGCTCATTGATTCCATTTTATTCCTTTCATTAAGTGTTGTACACAAACATTCCACAAAGAACCACTGTTAACCACAGAGTTGTTTGGAAACATCATAGTATGGTCAGAGATTTCCTGGGTAAAAACAGAGATTAGTTTTTGGATACCTTCAAAATATTTTTAAAAGGGTGCGAAAGAGCACCAATAGTAATTAATTGGACCATCACTTTCAATACTTTGCTTCTATTTTTCTAATCCAGCCAAACCTCTCCGGAAAACAGCATCTTTAAAAAAGACCACTAGATTATGCTATTGAAAGACTATGTGGGAGATTTATCAAAGTTGTCTATTTCCCACATAGATACCTTTGATATCTTCAAAATATTTTTAAAAGGGGGCAGAAGAGCACCAATTGTAATTAATTGGCCCATCCCTTTCAAAACTTTGCTCATATTTTTCTAATCCAGCCAAACCTCTCTGCAAAACAGCATCTTTAAAAAAGACCACTAGGTTATGCTATGGAGAGACTTTGTGGGAGATTTATCAAAGTTGTCTATTTCCCACATCAATATAGACCAACCTACAGTGGGTTAGGCCGGTCTAATGTGCGCTTAATTTATCAAAAGTCTCAGTGCTCTGGATAAATTCTGCGCACAGACTTCGGCATCTATGGTTTGTACAGTATTTAAACGCTTGTCATAAGAACATATATGAAAGGAGTAGAATTAGGGTTATTCTAAGAGATGGAATGTTTACTAAGATCTTACATGTTTACTCAGAGCCTGCTCCTCTATGGTAAACACCACATTTAAAACTCATACCAGGAGTGGGGTTCGAACCCACGCTGATACATATCCAATGGATCTTAAGTCAAATGCCTTAACCACTCGTCCATCCTGGTGGACTGTTTGAGTTATTTTGCATCATTGTGAATGAGATTTATACTTTGAATGTAAAATAGTTGTTAGAGGATATTTGAAGTGGAAGATTACTTTGGTTATTACAGAAGATCAACTGGATGCCAAGATGATGCAAGTTACTCAGAGAACATTCTTCTTTGGAACACTTTGGAGAATGCCAAGGTTAAAACTCATACCAGGAGTGGGGTTCAAACCCACACGGATACATATCCATTGGATCTTAAGTCCAACACCTTAACCACTCGGCCATCCTGGTGAACTGTTTGAGCTAATTTGCATCATTGTGACTGAGATGTATACTTTGAATGTAAAATAGTTGTAAGAGGATATTTGAAGTCGAAGATTACTATGGTTATTACAGAAGATCAACTGGATGCCAAGATGATTCAAGTTAATGGGGTCAGTGCTACCGTCTTTTGTTGTGGCTCATTGATTCCATTTTATTCCTTTCATTAAGTGTTGTACACAAACATTCCACAAAGAACCACTGTTAACCACAGAGTTGTTTGGAAACATCATAGTATGGTCAGAGATTTCCTGGGTAAAAACAGAGATTAGTTTTTGGATACCTTCAAAATATTTTTAAAAGGGTGCGGAAGAGCACCAATAGTAATTAATTGGCCCATCACTTTCAATACTTTGCTCGTATTTTTCTAATCCAGCCAAACCTATCCGGAAAACAGCATCTTTAAAAAAGACCACTAGATTATGCTATTGAAAGACTTTGTGGGAGATTTATCAAAGTTGTCTATTTCCCACATAGATACCTTGGATATCTTCAAAATATTTTTAAAAGGGGGCAGAAGAGCACCGATTGTAATTAATTGGCCCATCCCTTTCAAAACTTTGCTCATATTTTTCTAATCCAGCCAAACCTCTCTGCAAAACAGCATCTTTAAAAAAGACCACTAGGTTATGCTATGGAGAGACTTTGTGGGAGATTTATCAAAGTTGTCTATTTCCCACATCAATATAGACCAACCTACAGTGGGTTAGGCCGGTCTAATGTGCGCTTCATTTATCAAAAGTCTCAGTGCTCTGGATAAATTCTGCGCACAGACTTCGGCATCTATGGTTTGTACAGTATTTAAACGCTTGTCATAATAACATATATGAAAGGAGTAGAACTAGGGTTATTCTAAGAGATGGAATGTTTACTAAGATCTTACATGTTTACTCAGAGCCTGCTCCTCTATGGTAAACACCACATTTAAAACTCATACCAGGAGTGGGGTTTGAACCCACGCGGATACATATCCATTGGATCTTAAGTCCAACGCCTTAACCACTCGGCCATCCTGGTGGACTGTTTGAGCTATTTTGCATCATTGTGACTGAGATTTATACTTTGAATGTAAAATAGTTGTTAGAGGATATTTGAAGTGGGAGATTACTTTGGTTATTACAGAAGATCCACTGGATGCCAAGATGATGCAAGTTACTCAGAGAACATTCTTCTTTGGAACACTTTGGAGAATGCCAAGGTTAAAAGTCATACCAGGAGTGGGGTTCGAACCCACGCGGATACATATCCATTGGATCTTAAGTCCAACGCCTTAACCACTCTGCCATCCTGGTAAACTGTTAGAGTTAATTTGCATCATTGTGACTGAGATTTATACTTTGAATGTAAAATAGTTGTAAGAGGATATTTGAAGTCGAAGATTACTATGGTTATTACAGAAGATCAACTGGATGCCAAGATGATTCAAGTTAATGGGGTCAGTGCTACCGTCTTTTGTTGTGGCTCATTGATTCCATTTTATTCCTTTCATTAAGTGTTGTACACAAACATTCCACAAAGAACCACTGTTAACCACAGAGTTGTTTGGAAACATCATAGTATGGTCAGAGATTTCCTGGGTAAAAACAGAGATTAGTTTTTGGATACCTTCAAAATATTTTTAAAAGGGTGCGGAAGAGCACCAATAGTAATTAATTGGCCCATCCCTTTCAAAACTTTGCTCATATTTTTCTAATCAAGCCAAACCTCTCTGGAAAACAGCATCTTTAAAAAAGACCACTAGGTTATGTTATGGAGAGACTTTGTGGGAGATTTATCAAAGTTGTCTATTTCCCACATCAATATAGACCAACCTACAGTGGGTTAGGCCGGTCTAATGTGCGCTTCATTTATCAAATGTCTCAGTGCTCTGGATGAATTCTGCGCACAGACTTCGGCATCTATGGTTTGTACAGTATTTAAACGCTTGTCATAAGAACATATATGAAAGGAGTAGAATTAGGGTTATTCTGAGAGATGGAATGTTTACTAAGATCTTACATGTTTACTCAGAGCCTGCTCCTCTATGGTAAACACCACATTTAAAACTCATACCAGGAGTGGGGTTCACACCCACGCGGATACATATCCATTGGATCTTAAGTCCAATGCCTTAACCACTCGTCCATCCTGGTGGACTGTTTGAGTTATTTTGCATCATTGTGACTGAGATTTATACTTTGAATGTAAAATAGTTGTTAGAGGATATTTGAAGTGGAAGATTACTTTGGTTATTACAGAAGATCAACTGGATGCCAAGATGATGCAAGTTACTCAGAGAACATTCTTCTTTGGAACACTTTGGAGAATGCCAAGGTTAAAACTCATACCAGGAGTGGGGTTCGAACCCACGCGGATACATATCCATTGGAACTTAAGTCCAACGCCTCAACCACTCGGTCATGCTGGTGACCTGTTTGAGTTAATTTGCATCATTGTGACTGAGATTTATACTTTGAATGTAAAATAGTTGTAAGAGGATATTTGAAGTCGAAGATTACTATGGTTATTACAGAAGATTAACTGGATGCCAAGATGATTCAAGTTAATGGGGTCAGTGCTACCGTCTTTTGTTGTGGCTCATTGATTCCATTTTATTCCTTTCATTAAGTGTTGTACACAAACATTCCACAAAGAACCACTGTTAACCACAGAGTTGTTTGGAAACATCATAGTATGGTCAGAGATTTCCTGGGTAAAAACAGAGATTAGTTTTTGGATACCTTCAAAATATTTTTAAAAGGGTGCGGAAGAGCACCAATAGTAATTTATTGGCCCATCACTTTCAATACTTTGCTCGTATTTTTCTAATCCAGCCAAACCTCTCCGGAAAACAGCATATTTAAAAAAGACCACTAGATTATGCTATTGAAAGACTTTGTGGGAGATTTATCAAAGTTGTCTATTTCCCACATAGATACCTTGGATATCTTCAAAATATTTTTAAAAGGGGGCAGAAGAGCACCAATTGTAATTAATTGGCCCATCCCTTTCAAAACTTTGCTCATATTTTTCTAATCCAGCCAAACCTCTCTGCAAAACAGCATCTTTAAAAAAGACCACTAGGTTATGCTATGGAGAGACTTTGTGGGAGATTTATCAAAGTTGTCTATTTCCCACATCAATATAGACCAACCTACATTGGGTTAGGCCGGTCTAATGTGCGCTTAATTTATCAAAAGTCTCAGTGCTCTGGATAAATTCTGCGCACAGACTTCGGCATCTATGGTTTGTACAGTATTTAAACGCTTGTCATAAGAACATATATGAAAGGAGTAGAATTAGGGTTATTCTAAGAGATGGAATGTTTACTAAGATCTTACATGTTTACTCAGAGCCTGCTCCTCAATGGTAAACACCACATTTAAAACTCATACCAGGAGTGGGGTTCACACCCACGCGGATACATATCCATTGGATCTTAAGTCCAATGCCTTAACCACTCGTCCATCCTGGTGGACTGTTTGAGTTATTTTGCTTCATTGTGACTGAGATTTATACTTTGAATGTAAAATAGTTGTTAGAGGATATTTGAAGTGGAAGATTACTTTGGTTATTACAGAAGATCAACTGGATGCCAAGATGATGCAAGTTACTCAGAGAACATTCTTCTTTGGAACACTTTGGAGAATGCCAAGGTTAAAACTCATACCAGGAGTGGGGTTCGAACCCACGCGGATACATATCCATTGGATCTTAAGTCCAACGCCTTAACCACTCGGCCATCCTGGTGAACTGTTTGAGTTAATTTGCATCATTGTGACTGAGATTTATACTTTGAATGTAAAATAGTTGTAAGAGGATATTTGAAGTCGAAGATTACTATGGTTATTACAGAAGATCAACTGGATGCCAAGATGATTCAAGTTAATGGGGTCAGTGCTACCGTCTTTTGTTGTGGCTCATTGATTCCATTTTATTCCTTTCATTAAGTGTTGTACACAAACATTCCACAAAGAACCACTGTTAACCACAGAGTTGTTTGGAAACATCATAGTATGGTCAGAGATTTCCTGGGTAAAAACAGAGATTAGTTTTTGGATACCTTCAAAATATTTTTAAAAGGGTGCGAAAGAGCACCAATAGTAATTAATTGGACCATCACTTTCAATACTTTGCTTCTATTTTTCTAATCCAGCCAAACCTCTCCGGAAAACAGCATCTTTAAAAAAGACCACTAGATTATGCTATTGAAAGACTATGTGGGAGATTTATCAAAGTTGTCTATTTCCCACATAGATACCTTTGATATCTTCAAAATATTTTTAAAAGGGGGCAGAAGAGCACCAATTGTAATTAATTGGCCCATCCCTTTCAAAACTTTGCTCATATTTTTCTAATCCAGCCAAACCTCTCTGCAAAACAGCATCTTTAAAAAAGACCACTAGGTTATGCTATGGAGAGACTTTGTGGGAGATTTATCAAAGTTGTCTATTTCCCACATCAATATAGACCAACCTACGGTGGGTTAGGCCGGTCTAATGTGCGCTTAATTTATCAAAAGTCTCAGTGCTCTGGATAAATTCTGCGCACAGACTTCGGCATCTATGGTTTGTACAGTATTTAAACGCTTGTCATAAGAACATATATGAAAGGAGTAGAATTAGGGTTATTCTAAGAGATGGAATGTTTACTAAGATCTTACATGTTTACTCAGAGCCTGCTCCTCTATGGTAAACACCACATTTAAAACTCATACCAGGAGTGGGGTTTGAACCCACGCTGATACATATCCAATGGATCTTAAGTCAAATGCCTTAACCACTCGTCCATCCTGGTGGACTGTTTGAGTTATTTTGCATCATTGTGAATGAGATTTATACTTTGAATGTAAAATAGTTGTTAGAGGATATTTGAAGTGGAAGATTACTTTGGTTATTACAGAAGATCAACTGGATGCCAAGATGATGCAAGTTACTCAGAGAACATTCTTCTTTGGAACACTTTGGAGAATGCCAAGGTTAAAACTCATACCAGGAGTGGGGTTCAAACCCACACGGATACATATCCATTGGATCTTAAGTCCAACGCCTTAACCACTCGGCCATCCTGGTGAACTGTTTGAGCTAATTTGCATCATTGTGACTGAGATGTATACTTTGAATGTAAAATAGTTGTAAGAGGATATTTGAAGTCGAAGATTACTATGGTTATTACAGAAGATCAACTGGATGCCAAGATGATTCAAGTTAATGGGGTCAGTGCTACCGTCTTTTGTTGTGGCTCATTGATTCCATTTTATTCCTTTCATTAAGTGTTGTACACAAACATTCCACAAAGAACCACTGTTAACCACAGAGTTGTTTGGAAACATCATAGTATGGTCAGAGATTTCCTGGGTAAAAACAGAGATTAGTTTTTGGATACCTTCAAAATATTTTTAAAAGGGTGCGGAAGAGCACCAATAGTAATTAATTGGCCCATCACTTTCAATACTTTGCTCGTATTTTTCTAATCCAGCCAAACCTATCCGGAAAACAGCATCTTTAAAAAAGACCACTAGATTATGCTATTGAAAGACTTTGTGGGAGATTTATCAAAGTTGTCTATTTCCCACATAGATACCTTGGATATCTTCAAAATATTTTTAAAAGGGGGCAGAAGAGCACCAATTGTAATTAATTGGCCCATCCCTTTCAAAACTTTGCTCATATTTTTCTAATCCAGCCAAACCTCTCTGCAAAACAGCATCTTTAAAAAAGACCACTAGGTTATGCTATGGAGAGACTTTGTGGGAGATTTATCAAAGTTGTCTATTTCCCACATCAATATAGACCAACCTACAGTGGGTAAGGCCGGTCTAATGTGCGCTTCATTTATCAAAAGTCTCAGTGCTCTGGATAAATTCTGCGCACAGACTTCGGCATCTATGGTTTGTACAGTATTTAAACGCTTGTCATAAGAACATATATGAAAGGAGTAGAACTAGGGTTATTCTAAGAGATGGAATGTTTACTAAGATCTTACATGTTTACTCAGAGCCTGCTCCTCTATGGTAAACACCACATTTAAAACTCATACCAGGAGTGGGGTTCGAACCCACGCGGATACATATCCATTGGATCTTAAGTCCAACGCCTTAACCACTCAGCCATCCTGGTGGACTGTTTGAGTTATTTTGCATCATTGTGACTGAGATTTATACTTTGAATGTAAAATAGTTGTTAGAGGATATTTGAAGTGGGAGATTACTTTGGTTATTACAGAAGATCCACTGGATGCCAAGATGATGCAAGTTACTCAGAGAACATTCTTCTTTGGAACACTTTGGAGAATGCCAAGGTTAAAAGTCATACCAGGAGTGGGGTTCGAACCCACGCGGATACATATCCATTGGATCTTAAGTCCAACGCCTTAACCACTCTGCCATCCTGGTAAACTGTTAGAGTTAATTTGCATCATTGTGACTGAGATTTATACTTTGAATGTAAAATAGTTGTAAGAGGATATTTGAAGTCGACGATTACTATGGTTATTACAGAAGATCAACTGGATGCCAAGATGATTCAAGTTAATGGGGTCAGTGCTACCGTCTTTTGTTGTGGCTCATTGATTCCATTTTATTCCTTTCATTAAGTGTTGTACACAAACATTCCACAAAGAACCACTGTTAACCACAGAGTTGTTTGGAAACATCATAGTATGGTCAGAGATTTCCTGGGTAAAAACAGAGATTAGTTTTTGGATACCTTCAAAATATTTTTAAAAGGGTGCGGAAGAGCACCAATAGTAATTAATTGGCCCATCCCTTTCAAAACTTTGCTCATATTTTTCTAATCAAGCCAAACCTCTCTGGAAAACAGCATCTTTAAAAAAGACCACTAGGTTATGTTATGGAGAGACTTTGTGGGAGATTGATCAAAGTTGTCTATTTCCCACATCAATATAGACCAACCTACAGTGGGTTAGGCCGGTCTAATGTGCGCTTCATTTATCAAATGTCTCAGTGCTCTGGATGAATTCTGCGCACAGACTTCGGCATCTATGGTTTGTACAGTATTTAAACGCTTGTCATAAGAACATATATGAAAGGAGTAGAATTAGGGTTATTCTAAGAGATGGAATGTTTACTAAGATCTTACATGTTTACTCAGAGCCTGCTCCTCTATGGTAAACACCACATTTAAAACTCATACCAGGAGTGGGGTTCACACCCACGCGGATACATATCCATTGGATCTTAAGTCCAATGCCTTAACCACTCGTCCATCCTGGTGGACTGTTTGAGTTATTTTGCATCATTGTGACTGAGATTTATACTTTGAATGTAAAATAGTTGTTAGAGGATATTTGAAGTGGAAGATTACTTTGGTTATTACAGAAGATCAACTGGATGCCAAGATGATGCAAGTTACTCAGAGAAAATTCTTCTTTGGAACACTTTGGAGAATGCCAAGGTTAAAACTCATACCAGGAGCGGGGTTCGAACCCACGCGGATACATATCCATTGGATCTTAAGTCCAACGCCTTAACCACTCGGCCATCCTGGTGAACTGTTTGAGTTAATTTGCATCATTGTGACTGAGATTTATACTTTGAATGTAAAATAGTTGTAAGAGGATATTTGAAGTCGAAGATTACTATGGTTATTACAGAAGATCAACTGGATGCCAAGATGATTCAAGTTAATGGGGTCAGTGCTACCGTCTTTTGTTGTGGCTCATTGATTCGATTTTATTCCTTTCATTAAGTGTTGTACACAAACATTCCACAAAGAACCACTGTTAACCACAGAGTTGTTTGGAAACATCATAGTATGGTCAGAGATTTCCTGGGTAAAAACAGAGATTAGTTTTTGGATACCTTCAAAATATTTTTAAAAGGGTGCGGAAGAGCACCAATAGTAATTAATGGCCCATCACTTTCAATACTTTGCTCGTATTTTTCTAATCCAGCCAAACCTCTCCGGAAAACAGCATCTTTAAAAAAGACCACTAGATTATGCTATTGAAAGACTTTGTGGGAGATTTATCAAAGTTGTCTATTTCCCACATAGATACCTTTTATATCTTCAAAATATTTTTAAAAGGGGGCAGAAGAGCACCAATTGTAATTAATTGGCCCATCCCTTTCAAAACTTTGCTCATATTTTTCTAATCCAGCCAAACCTCTCTGCAAAACAGCATCTTTAAAAAAAGACCACTAGGTTATGCTATGGAGAGACTTTGTGGGAGATTTATCAAAGTTGTCTATTTCCCACATCAATATAGACCAACCTACAGTGGGTTAGGCCGGTCTAATGTGCGCTTCATTTATCAAAAGTCTCAGTGCTCTGGATAAATTCTGCGCACAGACTTCGGCATCTATGGTTTGTACAGTATTTAAACGCTTGTCATAAGAACATATATGAAAGGAGTAGAATTAGGGTTATTCTAAGAGATGGAATGTTTACTAAGATCTTACATGTTTACTCAGAGCCTGCTCCTCTATGGTAAACACCACATTTAAAACTCATACCAGGAGTGGGGTTCGCACCCACACGGATACATATCCATTGGATCTTAAGTCCAATGCCTTAACCACTCGGCCATCCTGGTGAACTGTTTGAGTTAATTTGCATCATTGTGACTGAGATTTATACTTTGAATGTAAAATAGTTGTAAGAGGATATTTGAAGTCGAAGATTACTATGGTTATTACAGAAGATCAACTGGATGCCAAGATGATTCAAGTTAATGGGGTCAGTGCTACCGTCTTTTGTTGTGGCTCATTGATTCCATTTTATTCCTTTCATTAAGTGTTGTACACAAACATTCCACAAAGAACCACTGTTAACCACAGAGTTGTTTGGAAACATCATAGTATGGTCAGAGATTTCCTGGGTAAAAACAGAGATTAGTTTTTGGTTACCTTCAAAATATTTTTAAAAGGGTGCGAAAGAGCACCAATAGTAGTTAATTGGACCATCACTTTCAATACTTTGCTTCTATTTTTCTAATCCAGCCAAACCTCTCCGGAAAACAGCATCTTTAAAAAAGACCACTAGATTATGCTATTGAAAGACTATGTGGGAGATTTATCAAAGTTGTCTATTTCCCACATAGATACCTTGGATATCTTCAAAATATTTTTAAAAGGGGGCAGAAGAGCACCAATTGTAATTAATTGGCCCATCCCTTTCAAAACTTTGCTCATATTTTTCTAATCCAGCCAAACCTCTCTGCAAAACAGCATCTTTAAAAAAGACCACTATGGAGAGACTTTGTGGGAGATTTATCAAAGTTGTCTATTTCCCACATCAATATAGACCAACCTACAGTGGGTTAGGCCGGTCTAATGTGCGCTTAATTTATCAAAAGTCTCAGTGCTCTGGATAAATTCTGCGCACAGACTTCGGCATCTATGGTTTGTACAGTATTTAAACGCTTGTCATAAGAACATATATGAAAGGAGTAGAATTAGGGTTATTCTAAGAGATGGAATGTTTACTAAGATCTTACATGTTTACTCAGAGCCTGCTCCTCTATGGTAAACACCACATTTAAAACTCATACCAGGAGTGGGGTTCGAACCCACGCTGATACATATCCAATGGATCTTAAGTCAAATGCCTTAACCACTCGTCCATCCTGGTGGACTGTTTGAGTTATTTTGCATCATTGTGAATGAGATTTATACTTTGAATGTAAAATAGTTGTTAGAGGATATTTGAAGTGGAAGATTACTTTGGTTATTACAGAAGATCAACTGGATGCCAAGATGATGCAAGTTACTCAGAGAACATTCTTCTTTGGAACACTTTGGAGAATGCCAAGGTTAAAACTCATACCAGGAGTGGGGTTCAAACCCACGCGGATACATATCCATTGGATCTTAAGTCCAACGCCTTAACCACTCGGCCATCCTGGTGAACTGTTTGAGCTAATTTGCATCATTGTGACTGAGATGTATACTTTGAATTTAAAATAGTTGTAAGAGGATATTTGAAGTCGAAGATTACTATGGTTATTACAGAAGATCAACTGGATGCCAAGATGATTCAAGTTAATGGGGTCAGTGCTACCGTCTTTTGTTGTGGCTCATTGATTCCATTTTATTCCTTTCATTAAGTGTTGTACACAAACATTCCACAAAGAACCACTGTTAACCACAGAGTTGTTTGGAAACATCATAGTATGGTCAGAGATTTCCTGGGTAAAAACAGAGATTAGTTTTTGGATACCTTCAAAATATTTTTAAAAGGGTGCGGAAGAGCACCAATAGTAATTAATTGGCCCATCACTTTCAATACTTTGCTCGTATTTTTCTAATCCAGCCAAACCTCTCCGGAAAACAGCATCTTTAAAAAAGACCACTAGATTATGCTATTGAAAGACTTTGTGGGAGATTTATCAAAGTTGTCTATTTCCCACATAGATACCTTGGATATCTTCAACATATTTTTAAAAGGGGGCAGAAGAGCACCAATTGTAATTAATTGGCCCATCCCTTTCAAAACTTTGCTCATATTTTTCTAATCCAGCCAAACCTCTCTGCAAAACAGCATCTTTAAAAAAGACCACTAGGTTATGCTATGGAGAGACTTTGTGGGAGATTTATCAAAGTTGTCTATTTCCCACATCAATATAGACCAACCTACAGTGGGTTAGGCCGGTCTAATGTGCGCTTAATTTATCAAAAGTCTCAGTGCTCTGGATAAATTCTGCGCACAGACTTCGGCATCTATGGTTTGTACAGTATTTAAACGCTTGTCATAAGAACATATATGAAAGGAGTAGAATTAGGGTTATTCTAAGAGATGGAATGTTTACTAAGATCTTACATGTTTACTCAGAGCCTGCTCCTCTATGGTAGACACCACATTTAAAACTCATACGAGGAGTGGGGTTCGAACCCACGCGGATACATATCCATTGGATCTTAAGTCCAACGCCTTAACCACTCGGCCATCCTGGTGGACTGTTTGAATTATTTTGCATCATTGTGACTGAGATTTATACTTTGAATGTAAAATAGTTGTTAGAGGATATTTGAAGTGGAAGATTACTTTGGTTATTACAGAAGATCCACTGGATGCCAAGATGATGCAAGTTACTCAGAGAACATTCTTCTTTGGAACACTTTGGAGAATGCCAAGGTTAAAAGTCATACCAGGAGTGGGGTTCGAACCCACGCGGATACATATCCATTGGATCTTAAGTCCAACGCCTTAACCACTCGGCCATCCTGGTAAACTGTTTGAGTTAATTTGCATCATTGTGACTGAGATTTATACTTTGAATGTAAAATAGTTGTAAGAGGATATTTGAAGTCGAAGATTACTATGGTTATTACAGAAGATCAACTGGATGCCAAGATGATTCAAGTTAATGGGGTCAGTGCTACCGTCTTTTGTTGTGGCTCATTGATTCCATTTTATTCCTTTCATTAAGTGTTGTACACAAACATTCCACAAAGAACCACTGTTAACCACAGAGTTGTTTGGAAACATCATAGTATGGTCAGAGATTTCCTGGGTAAAAACAGAGATTAGTTTTTGGATACCTTCAAAATATTTTTAAAAGGGTGCGGAAGAGCACCAATAGTAATTAATTGGCCCATCCCTTTCAAAACTTTGCTCATATTTTTCTAATCAAGCCAAACCTCTCTGGAAAACAGCATCTTTAAAAAAGACCACTAGGTTATGCTATGGAGAGACTTTGTGGGAGATCTATCAAAGTTGTCTATTTCCCACATCAATATAGACCAACCTACAGTGGGTTAGGCCGGTCTAATGTGCGCTTAATTTATCAAATGTCTCAGTGCTCTGGATAAATTCTGCGCACAGACTTCGGCATCTATGGTTTGTACAGTATTTAAACGCTTGTCATAAGAACATATATGAAAGGAGTAGAATTAGGGTTATTCTAAGAGATGGAATGTTTACTAGGATCTTACATGTTTACTCAGAGCCTGCTCCTCTATGGTAAACACCACATTTAAAACTCATACCAGGAGTGGGGTTCACACCCACGCGGATACATATCCATTGGATCTTAAGTCCAATGCCTTAACCACTCGTCCATCCTGGTGGACTGTTTGAGTTATTTTGCATCATTGTGACTAAGATTTATACTTTGAATGTAAAATAGTTGTTAGAGGATATTTGAAGTGGAAGATTACTTTGGTTATTACAGAAGATCAACTGGATGCCAAGATGATGCAAGTTACTCAGAGAAAATTCTTCTTTGGAACACTTTGGAGAATGCCAAGGTTAAAAGTCGTACCAGGAGTGGGGTTCGAACCCACGCGGATACATATCCATTGGATCTTAAGTCCAACGCCTTAACCACTCGGCCATCCTGGTGAACTGTTTAAGTTAATTTGCATCATGTGACTGAGATTTATACTTTGAATGTAAAATAGTTGTAAGAGGATATTTGAAGTCGAAGATTACTATGGTTATTACAAAAGATCAACTGGATGCCAAGATGATTCAAGTTAATGGGGTCAGTGCTACCGTCTTTTGTTGTGGCTCATTGATTCCATTTTATTCCTTTCATTAAGTGTTGTACACAAACATTCCACAAAGAACCACTGTTAACCACAGAGTTGTTTGGAAACATCATAGTATGGTCAGAGATTTCCTGGGTAAAAACAGAGATTAGTTTTTGGATACCTTCAAAATATTTTTAAAAGGGTGCGGAAGAGCACCAATAGTAATTAATTGGCCCATCACTTTCAATACTTTGCTCGTATTTTTCTAATCCAGCCAAACCTCTCCGGAAAACAGCATCTTTAAAAAAGACCACTAGATTATGCTATTGAAAGACTTTGTGGGAGATTTATCAAAGTTGTCTATTTCCCACATAGATACCTTGGATATCTTCAAAATATTTTTAAAAGGGGGCAGAAGAGCACCAATTGTAATTAATTGGCCCATCCCTTTCAAAACTTTGCTCATATTTTTCTAATCCAGCCAAACCTCTCTGCAAAACAGCATCTTTAAAAAAAGACCACTAGGTTATGCTATAGAGAGACTTTGTGGGAGATTTATCAAAGTTGTCTATTTCCCACATCAATATAGACCAACCTACAGTGGGTTAGGCCGGTCTAATGTGCGCTTCATTTATCAAAAGTCTCAGTGCTCTGGATAAATTCTGCGCACAGACTTCGGCATCTATGGTTTGTACAGTATTTAAACGCTTGTCATAAGAACATATATGAAAGGAGTAGAATTAGGGTTATTCTAAGAGATGGAATGTTTACTAAGATCTTACATGTTTACTCAGAGCCTGCTCCTCTATGGTAAACACCACATTTAAAACTCATACCAGGAGTGGGGTTCGCACCCACACGGATACATATCCATTGGATCTTAAGTCCAATGCCTTAACCACTCGTCCATCCTGGTGGACTGTTTGAGTTATTTTGCATCCTTGTGACTGAGATTTATACTTTGAATGTAAAATAGTTGTTATAGGATATTTGAAGTGGAAGATTACTTTGGTTATTACAGAAGATCAACTGGATGCCAAGATGATGCAAGTTACTCAGAGAACATTCTTCTTTGGAACACTTTGGAGAATGCCAAGGTTAAAACTCATACCAGGAGTGGGGTTCGAACCCACGCGGATACATATCCATTGGATCTTAAGTCCAACGCCTTAACCACTCGGCCATCCTGGTGAACTGTTTGAGTTAATTTGCATCATTGTGACTGAGATTTATACTTTGCATGTAAAATAGTTGTAAGAGGATAATTGAAGTCGAAGATTACTATGGTTATTACAGAAGATCAACTGGATGCCAAGATGATTCAAGTTAATGGGGTCAGTGCTACCGTCTTTTGTTGTGGCTCATTGATTCCATTTTATTCCTTTCATTAAGTGTTGTACACAAACATTCCACAAAGAACCACTGTTAACCACAGAGTTGTTTGGAAACATCATAGTATGGTCAGAGATTTCCTGGGTAAAAACAGAGATTAGTTTTTGGGTACCTTCAAAATATTTTTAAAAGGGTGCGGAAGAGCAACAATAGTAATTAATTGGCCCATCCCTTTCAAAACTTTGCTCATATTTTTCTAATCCAGCCAAACCTCTCCGGAAAACAGCATCTTTAAAAAAGACCACTAGGTTATGCTATGGAGAGACTTTGTGGGAGATTTATCAAAGTTGTCTATTTCCCACATCAATATAGACCAACCTACAGTGGGTTAGGCCGGTCTAATGTGAGCTTAATTTATCAAAAGTCTCAGTGCTCTGGATAAATTCTGCGCACAGACTTCGGCATCTATGGTTTGTACAGTATTTAAACGCTTGTCATAAGAACATATATGAAAGGAGTAGAATTAGGGTTATTCTAAGAGATGGAATGTTTACTAAGATCTTACATGTTTACTCAGAGCCTGCTCCTCTATGGTAAACACCACATTTAAAACTCATACCAGGAGTGGGGTTCACACCCACGCGGATACATATCCATTGGATCTTAAGTCCAATGCCTTAACCACTCGTCCATCCTGGTGGACTGTTTGAGTTATTTTGCATCATTGTGACTGAGATTTATACTTTGAATGTAAAATAGTTGTTAGAGGATATTTGAAGTGGAAGATTACTTTGGTTATTACAGAAGATCAACTGGATGCCAAGATGATGCAAGTTACTCAGAGAACATTCTTCTTTGGAACACTTTGGAGAATGCCAAGGTTAAAAGTCGTACCAGGAGTGGGGTTCGAACCCACGCGGATACATATCCATTGGATCTTAAGTCCAACGCCTTAACCACTCGGCCATCCTGGTGAACTGTTTGAGTTAATTTGCATTATGTGACTGAGATTTATACTTTGAATGTAAAATAGTTGTAAGAGGATATTTGAAGTCGAAGATTACTATGGTTATTACAAAAGATCAACTGGATGCCAAGATGATTCAAGTTAATGGGGTCAGTGCTACCGTCTTTTGTTGTGGCTCATTGATTCCATTTTATTCCTTTCATTAAGTGTTGTACACAAACATTCCACAAAGAACCACTGTTAACCACAGAGTTGTTTGGAAACATCATAGTATGGTCAGAGATTTCCTGGGTAAAAACAGAGATTAGTTTTTGGATACCTTCAAAATATTTTTAAAAGGGTGCGGAAGAGCACCAATAGTAATTAATTGGCCCATCACTTTCAATACTTTGCTCGTATTTTTCTAATCCAGCCAAACCTCTCCGGAAAACAGCATCTTTAAAAAAGACCACTAGATTATGCTATTGAAAGACTTTGTGGGAGATTTATCAAAGTTGTCTATTTCCCACATAGATACCTTGGATATCTTCAAAATATTTTTAAAAGGGGGCAGAAGAGCACCAATTGTAATTAATTGGCCCATCCCTTTCAAAACTTTGCTCATATTTTTCTAATCCAGCCAAACCTCTCTGCAAAACAGCATCTTTAAAAAAGACCACTATGGAGAGACTTTGTGGGAGATTTATCAAAGTTGTCTATTTCCCACATCAATATAGACCAACCTACAGTGGGTTAGGCCGGTCTAATGTGCGCTTAATTTATCAAAAGTCTCAGTGCTCTGGATAAATTCTGCGCACAGACTTCGGCATCTATGGTTTGTACAGTATTTAAACGCTTGTCATAAGAACATATATGAAAGGAGTAGAATTAGGGTTATTCTAAGAGATGGAATGTTTACTAAGATCTTACATGTTTACTCAGAGCCTGCTCCTCTATGGTAAACACCACATTTAAAACTCATACCAGGAGTGGGGTTCGAACCCACGCTGATACATATCCAATGGATCTTAAGTCAAATGCCTTAACCACTCGTCCATCCTGGTGGACTGTTTGAGTTATTTTGCATCATTGTGAATGAGATTTATACTTTGAATGTAAAATAGTTGTTAGAGGATATTTGAAGTGGAAGATTACTTTGGTTATTACAGAAGATCAACTGGATGCCAAGATGATGCAAGTTACTCAGAGAACATTCTTCTTTGGAACACTTTGGAGAATGCCAAGGTTAAAACTCATACCAGGAGTGGGGTTCAAACCCACGCGGATACATATCCATTGGATCTTAAGTCCAACGCCTTAACCACTCGGCCATCCTGGTGAACTGTTTGAGCTAATTTGCATCATTGTGACTGAGATGTATACTTTGAATGTAAAATAGTTGTAAGAGGATATTTGAAGTCGAAGATTACTATGGTTATTACAGAAGATCAACTGGATGCCAAGATGATTCAAGTTAATGGGGTCAGTGCTACCGTCTTTTGTTGTGGCTCATTGATTCCATTTTATTCCTTTCATTAAGTGTTGTACACAAACATTCCACAAAGAACCACTGTTAACCACAGAGTTGTTTGGAAACATCATAGTATGGTCAGAGATTTACTGGGTAAAAACAGAGATTAGTTTTTGGATACCTTCAAAATATTTTTAAAAGGGTGCGGAAGAGCACCAATAGTAATTAATTGGCCCATCACTTTCAATACTTTGCTCGTATTTTTCTAATCCAGCCAAACCTCTCCGGAAAACAGCATCTTTAAAAAAGACCACTAGATTATGCTATTGAAAGACTTTGTGGGAGATTTATCAAAGTTGTCTATTTCCCACATAGATACCTTGGATATCTTCAACATATTTTTAAAAGGGGGCAGAGGAGCACCAATTGTAATTAATTGGCCCATCCCTTTCAAAACTTTGCTCATATTTTTCTAATCCAGCCAAACCTCTCTGCAAAACAGCATCTTTAAAAAAGACCACTAGGTTATGCTATGGAGAGACTTTGTGGGAGATTTATCAAAGTTGTCTATTTCCCACATCAATATAGACCAACCTACAGTGGGTTAGGCCGGTCTAATGTGCGCTTCATTTATCAAAAGTCTCAGTGCTCTGGATAAATTCTGCGCACAGACTTCGGCATCTATGGTTTGTACAGTATTTAAACGCTTGTCATAAGAACATATATGAAAGGAGTAGAATTAGGGTTATTCTAAGAGATGGAATGTTTACTAAGATCTTACATGTTTACTCAGAGCCTGCTCCTCTATGGTAGACACCACATTTAAAACTCATACCAGGAGTGGGGTTCGAACCCACGCGGATACATATCCATTGGATCTTAAGTCCAACGCCTTAACCACTCGGCCATCCTCGTGGACTGTTTGAATTATTTTGCATCATTGTGACTGAGATTTATACTTTGAATGTAAAATAGTTGTTAGAGGATATTTGAAGTGGAAGATTACTTTGGTTATTACAGAAGATCCACTGGATGCCAAGATGATGCAAGTTACTCAGAGAACATTCTTCTTTGGAACACTTTGGAGAATGCCAAGGTTAAAAGTCATACCAGGAGTGGGGTTCGAACCCACGCGGATACATATCCATTGGATCTTAAGTCCAACGCCTTAACCACTCGGCCATCCTGGTAAACTGTTTGAGTTAATTTGCATAATTGTGACTGAGATTTATACTTTGAATGTAAAATAGTTGTAAGACAATATTTGAA
This sequence comes from Hyla sarda, assembly GCF_029499605.1. Lineage (NCBI taxonomy): Eukaryota > Metazoa > Chordata > Amphibia > Anura > Hylidae > Hyla > Hyla sarda. The sequence goes on from NC_079191.1 coordinate 335,836,102, forward strand.
GTCGAAGATTACTATGGTTATTACAGAAGATCAACTGGATGCCAAGATGATTCAAGTTAATGGGGTCAGTGCTACCGTCTTTTGTTGTGGCTCATTGATTCCATTTTATTCCTTTCATTAAGTGTTGTACACAAACATTCCACAAAGAACCACTGTTAACCACAGAGTTGTTTGGAAACATCATAGTATGGTCAGAGATTTCCTGGGTAAAAACAGAGATTAGTTTTTGGATACCTTCAAAATATTTTTAAAAGGGTGCGAAAGAGCACCAATAGTAATTAATTGGACCATCACTTTCAATACTTTGCTTCTATTTTTCTAATCCAGCCAAACCTCTCCGGAAAACAGCATCTTTAAAAAAGACCACTAGATTATGCTATTGAAAGACTATGTGGGAGATTTATCAAAGTTGTCTATTTCCCACATAGATACCTTGGATATCTTCAAAATATTTTTAAAAGGGGGCAGAAGAGCACCAATTGTAATTAATTGGCCCATCCCTTTCAAAACTTTGCTCATATTTTTCTAATCCAGCCAAACCTCTCTGCAAAACAGCATCTTTAAAAAAGACCACTATGGAGAGACTTTGTGGGAGATTTATCAAAGTTGTCTATTTCCCACATCAATATAGACCAACCTACAGTGGGTTAGGCCGGTCTAATGTGCGCTTAATTTATCAAAAGTCTCAGTGCTCTGGATAAATTCTGCGCACAGACTTCGGCATCTATGGTTTGTACAGTATTTAAACGCTTGTCATAAGAACATATATGAAAGGAGTAGAATTAGGGTTATTCTAAGAGATGGAATGTTTACTAAGATCTTACATGTTTACTCAGAGCCTGCTCCTCTATGGTAAACACCACATTTAAAACTCATACCAGGAGTGGGGTTCGCACCCACACGGATACATATCCATTGGATCTTAAGTCCAATGCCTTAACCACTCGTCCATCCTGGTGGACTGTTTGAGTTATTTTGCATCCTTGTGACTGAGATTTATACTTTGAATGTAAAATAGTTGTTATAGGATATTTGAAGTGGAAGATTACTTTGGTTATTACAGAAGATCAACTGGATGCCAAGATGATGCAAGTTACTCAGAGAACATTCTTCTTTGGAACACTTTGGAGAATGCCAAGGTTAAAACTCATACCAGGAGTGGGGTTCGAACCCACGCGGATACATATCCATTGGATCTTAAGTCCAACGCCTTAACCACTCGGCCATCCTGGTGAACTGTTTGAGTTAATTTGCATCATTGTGACTGAGATTTATACTTTGCATGTAAAATAGTTGTAAGAGGATAATTGAAGTCGAAGATTACTATGGTTATTACAGAAGATCAACTGGATGCCAAGATGATTCAAGTTAATGGGGTCAGTGCTACCGTCTTTTGTTGTGGCTCATTGATTCCATTTTATTCCTTTCATTAAGTGTTGTACACAAACATTCCACAAAGAACCACTGTTAACCACAGAGTTGTTTGGAAACATCATAGTATGGTCAGAGATTTCCTGGGTAAAAACAGAGATTAGTTTTTGGGTACCTTCAAAATATTTTTAAAAGGGTGCGGAAGAGCAACAATAGTAATTAATTGGCCCATCCCTTTCAAAACTTTGCTCATATTTTTCTAATCCAGCCAAACCTCTCCGGAAAACAGCATCTTTAAAAAAGACCACTAGGTTATGCTATGGAGAGACTTTGTGGGAGATTTATCAAAGTTGTCTATTTCCCACATCAATATAGACCAACCTACAGTGGGTTAGGCCGGTCTAATGTGAGCTTAATTTATCAAAAGTCTCAGTGCTCTGGATAAATTCTGCGCACAGACTTCGGCATCTATGGTTTGTACAGTATTTAAACGCTTGTCATAAGAACATATATGAAAGGAGTAGAATTAGGGTTATTCTAAGAGATGGAATGTTTACTAAGATCTTACATGTTTACTCAGAGCCTGCTCCTCTATGGTAAACACCACATTTAAAACTCATACCAGGAGTGGGGTTCACACCCACGCGGATACATATCCATTGGATCTTAAGTCCAATGCCTTAACCACTCGTCCATCCTGGTGGACTGTTTGAGTTATTTTGCATCATTGTGACTGAGATTTATACTTTGAATGTAAAATAGTTGTTAGAGGATATTTGAAGTGGAAGATTACTTTGGTTATTACAGAAGTTCAACTGGATGCCAAGATGATGCAAGTTACTCAGAGAACATTCTTCTTTGGAACACTTTGGAGAATGCCAAGGTTAAAAGTCGTACCAGGAGTGGGGTTCGAACCCACGCGGATACATATCCATTGGATCTTAAGTCCAACGCCTTAACCACTCGGCCATCCTGGTGAACTGTTTGAGTTAATTTGCATTATGTGACTGAGATTTATACTTTGAATGTAAAATAGTTGTAAGAGGATATTTGAAGTCGAAGATTACTATGGTTATTACAAAAGATCAACTGGATGCCAAGATGATTCAAGTTAATGGGGTCAGTGCTACCGTCTTTTGTTGTGGCTCATTGATTCCATTTTATTCCTTTCATTAAGTGTTGTACACAAACATTCCACAAAGAACCACTGTTAACCACAGAGTTGTTTGGAAACATCATAGTATGGTCAGAGATTTCCTGGGTAAAAACAGAGATTAGTTTTTGGATACCTTCAAAATATTTTTAAAAGGGTGCGGAAGAGCACCAATAGTAATTAATTGGCCCATCACTTTCAATACTTTGCTCGTATTTTTCTAATCCAGCCAAACCTCTCCGGAAAACAGCATCTTTAAAAAAGACCACTAGATTATGCTATTGAAAGACTTTGTGGGAGATTTATCAAAGTTGTCTATTTCCCACATAGATACCTTGGATATCTTCAAAATATTTTTAAAAGGGGGCAGAAGAGCACCAATTGTAATTAATTGGCCCATCCCTTTCAAAACTTTGCTCATATTTTTCTAATCCAGCCAAACCTCTCTGCAAAACAGCATCTTTAAAAAAGACCACTAGGTTATGCTATGGAGAGACTTTGTGGGAGATTTATCAAAGTTGTCTATTTCCCACATCAATATAGACCAACCTACAGTGGGTTAGGCCGGTCTAATGTGCGCTTAATTTATCAAAAGTCTCAGTGCTCTGGATAAATTCTGCGCACAGACTTCGGCATCTATGGTTTGTACAGTATTTAAACGCTTGTCATAAGAACATATATGAAAGGAGTAGAATTAGGGTTATTCTAAGAGATGGAATGTTTACTAAGATCTTACATGTTTACTCAGAGCCTGCTCCTCTATGGTAAACACCACATTTAAAACTCATACCAGGAGTGGGGTTCACACCCACGCGGATACATATCCATTGGATCTTAAGTCCAATGCCTTAACCACTCGTCCATCCTGGTGGACTGTTTGAGTTATTTTGCATCATTGTGACTGAGATTCATACTTTGAATGTAAAATAGTTGTTAGAGGATATTTGAAGTGGAAGATTACTTTGGTTATTACAGAAGATCAACTGGATGCCAAGATGATGCAAGTTACTCAGAGAACATTCTTCTTTGGAACACTTTGGAGAATGCCAAGGTTAAAACTCATACCAGGAGTGGGGTTCGAACCCACGCGGATACATATCCATTGGATCTTAAGTCCAACGCCTTAACCACTCGGCCATCCTGGTGAACTGTTTGAGTTAATTTGCATCATTGTGACTGAGATTTATACTTTGAATGTAAAATAGTTGTAAGAGGATATTTGAAGTCGAAGATTACTATGGTTATTACAGAAGATCAACTGGATGCCAAGATGATTCAAGTTAATGGGGTCAGTGCTACCGTCTTTTGTTGTGGCTCATTGATTCCATTTTATTCCTTTCATTAAGTGTTGTACACAAACATTCCACAAAGAACCACTGTTAACCACAGAGTTGTTTGGAAACATCATAGTATGGTCAGAGATTTCCTGGGTAAAAACAGAGATTAGTTTTTGGATACCTTCAAAATATTTTTAAAAGGGTGCGAAAGAGCACCAATAGTAATTAATTGGACCATCACTTTCAATACTTTGCTTCTATTTTTCTAATCCAGCCAAACCTCTCCGGAAAACAGCATCTTTAAAAAAGACCACTAGATTATGCTATTGAAAGACTATGTGGGAGATTTATCAAAGTTGTCTATTTCCCACATAGATACCTTGGATATCTTCAAAATATTTTTAAAAGGGGGCAGAAGAGCACCAATTGTAATTAATTGGCCCATCCCTTTCAAAACTTTGCTCATATTTTTCTAATCCAGCCAAACCTCTCTGCAAAACAGCATCTTTAAAAAAGACCACTATGGAGAGACTTTGTGGGAGATTTATCAAAGTTGTCTATTTCCCACATCAATATAGACCAACCTACAGTGGGTTAGGCCGGTCTAATGTGCGCTTAATTTATCAAAAGTCTCAGTGCTCTGGATAAATTCTGCGCACAGACTTCGGCATCTATGGTTTGTACAGTATTTAAACGCTTGTCATAAGAACATATATGAAAGGAGTAGAATTAGGGTTATTCTAAGAGATGGAATGTTTACTAAGATCTTACATGTTTACTCAGAGCCTGCTCCTCTATGGTAAACACCACATTTAAAACTCATACCAGGAGTGGGGTTCGAACCCACGCTGATACATATCCAATGGATCTTAAGTCAAATGCCTTAACCACTCGTCCATCCTGGTGGACTGTTTGAGTTATTTTGCATCATTGTGAATGAGATTTATACTTTGAATGTAAAATAGTTGTTAGAGGATATTTGAAGTGGAAGATTACTTTGGTTATTACAGAAGATCAACTGGATGCCAAGATGATGCAAGTTACTCAGAGAACATTCTTCTTTGGAACACTTTGGAGAATGCCAAGGTTAAAACTCATACCAGGAGTGGGGTTCAAACCCACGCGGATACATATCCATTGGATCTTAAGTCCAACGCCTTAACCACTCGGCCATCCTGGTGAACTGTTTGAGCTAATTTGCATCATTGTGACTGAGATGTATACTTTGAATGTAAAATAGTTGTAAGAGGATATTTGAAGTCGAAGATTACTATGGTTATTACAGAAGATCAACTGGATGCCAAGATGATTCAAGTTAATGGGGTCAGTGCTACCGTCTTTTGTTGTGGCTCATTGATTCCATTTTATTCCTTTCATTAAGTGTTGTACACAAACATTCCACAAAGAACCACTGTTAACCACAGAGTTGTTTGGAAACATCATAGTATGGTCAGAGATTTACTGGGTAAAAACAGAGATTAGTTTTTGGATACCTTCAAAATATTTTTAAAAGGGTGCGGAAGAGCACCAATAGTAATTAATTGGCCCATCACTTTCAATACTTTGCTCGTATTTTTCTAATCCAGCCAAACCTCTCCGGAAAACAGCATCTTTAAAAAAGACCACTAGATTATGCTATTGAAAGACTTTGTGGGAGATTTATCAAAGTTGTCTATTTCCCACATAGATACCTTGGATATCTTCAACATATTTTTAAAAGGGGGCAGAGGAGCACCAATTGTAATTAATTGGCCCATCCCTTTCAAAACTTTGCTCATATTTTTCTAATCCAGCCAAACCTCTCTGCAAAACAGCATCTTTAAAAAAGACCACTAGGTTATGCTATGGAGAGACTTTGTGGGAGATTTATCAAAGTTGTCTATTTCCCACATCAATATAGACCAACCTACAGTGGGTTAGGCCGGTCTAATGTGCGCTTCATTTATCAAAAGTCTCAGTGCTCTGGATAAATTCTGCGCACAGACTTCGGCATCTATGGTTTGTACAGTATTTAAACGCTTGTCATAAGAACATATATGAAAGGAGTAGAATTAGGGTTATTCTAAGAGATGGAATGTTTACTAAGATCTTACATGTTTACTCAGAGCCTGCTCCTCTATGGTAGACACCACATTTAAAACTCATACCAGGAGTGGGGTTCGAACCCACGCGGATACATATCCATTGGATCTTAAGTCCAACGCCTTAACCACTCGGCCATCCTCGTGGACTGTTTGAATTATTTTGCATCATTGTGACTGAGATTTATACTTTGAATGTAAAATAGTTGTTAGAGGATATTTGAAGTGGAAGATTACTTTGGTTATTACAGAAGATCCACTGGATGCCAAGATGATGCAAGTTACTCAGAGAACATTCTTCTTTGGAACACTTTGGAGAATGCCAAGGTTAAAAGTCATACCAGGAGTGGGGTTCGAACCCACGCGGATACATATCCATTGGATCTTAAGTCCAACGCCTTAACCACTCGGCCATCCTGGTAAACTGTTTGAGTTAATTTGCATAATTGTGACTGAGATTTATACTTTGAATGTAAAATAGTTGTAAGACAATATTTGAAGTCGAAGATTACTATGGTTATTACAGAAGATCAACTGGATGCCAAGATGATTCAAGTTAATGGGGTCAGTGCTACCGTCTTTTGTTGTGGCTCATTGATTCCATTTTATTCCTTTCATTAAGTGTTGTACACAAACATTCCACAAAGAACCACTGTTAACCACAGAGTTGTTTGGAAACATCATAGTATGGTCAGAGATTTCCTGGGTAAAAACAGAGATTAGTTTTTGGATACCTTCAAAATATTTTTAAAAGGGTGCGAAAGAGCACCAATAGTAATTAATTGGACCATCACTTTCAATACTTTGCTTCTATTTTTCTAATCCAGCCAAACCTCTCCGGAAAACAGCATCTTTAAAAAAGACCACTAGATTATGCTATTGAAAGACTATGTGGGAGATTTATCAAAGTTGTCTATTTCCCACATAGATACCTTGGATATCTTCAAAATATTTTTAAAAGGGGGCAGAAGAGCACCAATTGTAATTAATTGGCCCATCCCTTTCAAAACTTTGCTCATATTTTTCTAATCCAGCCAAACCTCTCTGCAAAACAGCATCTTTAAAAAAGACCACTATGGAGAGACTTTGTGGGAGATTTATCAAAGTTGTCTATTTCCCACATCAATATAGACCAACCTACAGTGGGTTAGGCCGGTCTAATGTGCGCTTAATTTATCAAAAGTCTCAGTGCTCTGGATAAATTCTGCGCACAGACTTCGGCATCTATGGTTTGTACAGTATTTAAACGCTTGTCATAAGAACATATATGAAAGGAGTAGAATTAGGGTTATTCTAAGAGATGGAATGTTTACTAAGATCTTACATGTTTACTCAGAGCCTGCTCCTCTATGGTAAACACCACATTTAAAACTCATACCAGGAGTGGGGTTCGAACCCACGCTGATACATATCCAATGGATCTTAAGTCAAATGCCTTAACCACTCGTCCATCCTGGTGGACTGTTTGAGTTATTTTGCATCATTGTGAATGAGATTTATACTTTGAATGTAAAATAGTTGTTAGAGGATATTTGAAGTGGAAGATTACTTTGGTTATTACAGAAGATCAACTGGATGCCAAGATGATGCAAGTTACTCAGAGAACATTCTTCTTTGGAACACTTTGGAGAATGCCAAGGTTAAAACTCATACCAGGAGTGGGGTTCAAACCCACGCGGATACATATCCATTGGATCTTAAGTCCAACGCCTTAACCACTCGGCCATCCTGGTGAACTGTTTGAGCTAATTTGCATCATTGTGACTGAGATGTATACTTTGAATGTAAAATAGTTGTAAGAGGATATTTGAAGTCGAAGATTACTATGGTTATTACAGAAGATCAACTGGATGCCAAGATGATTCAAGTTAATGGGGTCAGTGCTACCGTCTTTTGTTGTGGCTCATTGATTCCATTTTATTCCTTTCATTAAGTGTTGTACACAAACATTCCACAAAGAACCACTGTTAACCACAGAGTTGTTTGGAAACATCATAGTATGGTCAGAGATTTACTGGGTAAAAACAGAGATTAGTTTTTGGATACCTTCAAAATATTTTTAAAAGGGTGCGGAAGAGCACCAATAGTAATTAATTGGCCCATCACTTTCAATACTTTGCTCGTATTTTTCTAATCCAGCCAAACCTCTCCGGAAAACAGCATCTTTAAAAAAGACCACTAGATTATGCTATTGAAAGACTTTGTGGGAGATTTATCAAAGTTGTCTATTTCCCACATAGATACCTTGGATATCTTCAACATATTTTTAAAAGGGGGCAGAGGAGCACCAATTGTAATTAATTGGCCCATCCCTTTCAAAACTTTGCTCATATTTTTCTAATCCAGCCAAACCTCTCTGCAAAACAGCATCTTTAAAAAAGACCACTAGGTTATGCTATGGAGAGACTTTGTGGGAGATTTATCAAAGTTGTCTATTTCCCACATCAATATAGACCAACCTACAGTGGGTTAGGCCGGTCTAATGTGCGCTTCATTTATCAAAAGTCTCAGTGCTCTGGATAAATTCTGCGCACAGACTTCGGCATCTATGGTTTGTACAGTATTTAAACGCTTGTCATAAGAACATATATGAAAGGAGTAGAATTAGGGTTATTCTAAGAGATGGAATGTTTACTAAGATCTTACATGTTTACTCAGAGCCTGCTCCTCTATGGTAGACACCACATTTAAAACTCATACCAGGAGTGGGGTTCGAACCCACGCGGATACATATCCATTGGATCTTAAGTCCAACGCCTTAACCACTCGGCCATCCTCGTGGACTGTTTGAATTATTTTGCATCATTGTGACTGAGATTTATACTTTGAATGTAAAATAGTTGTTAGAGGATATTTGAAGTGGAAGATTACTTTGGTTATTACAGAAGATCCACTGGATGCCAAGATGATGCAAGTTACTCAGAGAACATTCTTCTTTGGAACACTTTGGAGAATGCCAAGGTTAAAAGTCATACCAGGAGTGGGGTTCGAACCCACGCGGATACATATCCATTGGATCTTAAGTCCAACGCCTTAACCACTCGGCCATCCTGGTAAACTGTTTGAGTTAATTTGCATAATTGTGACTGAGATTTATACTTTGAATGTAAAATAGTTGTAAGACAATATTTGAAGTCGAAGATTACTATGGTTATTACAGAAGATCAACTGGATGCCAAGATGATTCAAGTTAATGGGGTCAGTGCTACCGTCTTTTGTTGTGGCTCATTGATTCCATTTTATTCCTTTCATTAAGTGTTGTACACAAACATTCCACAAAGAACCACTGTTAACCACAGAGTTGTTTGGAAACATCATAGTATGGTCAGAGATTTCCTGGGTAAAAACAGAGATTAGTTTTTGGATACCTTCAAAATATTTTTAAAAGGGTGCGGAAGAGCACCAATAGTAATTAATTGGCCCATCCCTTTCAAAACTTTGCTCATATTTTTCTAATCAAGCCAAACCTCTCTGGAAAACAGCATCTTTAAAAAAGACCACTAGGTTATGCTATGGAGAGACTTTGTGGGAGATCTATCAAAGTTGTCTATTTCCCACATCAATATAGACCAACCTACAGTGGGTTAGGCCGGTCTAATGTGCGCTTAATTTATCAAATGTCTCAGTGCTCTGGATAAATTCTGCGCACAGACTTCGGCATCTATGGTTTGTACAGTATTTAAACGCTTGTCATAAGAACATATATGAAAGGAGTAGAATTAGGGTTATTCTAAGAGATGGAATGTTTACTAAGATCTTACATGTTTACTCAGAGCCTGCTCCTCTATGGTAAACACCACATTTAAAACTCATACCAGGAGTGGGGTTCACACCCACGCGGATACATATCCATTGGATCTTAAGTCCAATGCCTTAACCACTCGTCCATCCTGGTGGACTGTTTGAGTTATTTTGCATCATTGTGACTAAGATTTATACTTTGAATGTAAAATAGTTGTTAGAGGATATTTGAAGTGGAAGATTACTTTGGTTATTACAGAAGATCAACTGGATGCCAAGATGATGCAAGTTACTCAGAGAAAATTCTTCTTTGGAACACTTTGGAGAATGCCAAGGTTAAAAGACGTACCAGGAGTGGGGTTCGAACCCACGCGGATACATATCCATTGGATCTTAAGTCCAACGCCTTAACCACTCGGCCATCCTGGTGAACTGTTTGAGTTAATTTGCATCATGTGACTGAGATTTATACTTTGAATGTAAAATAGTTGTAAGAGGATATTTGAAGTCGAAGATTACTATGGTTATTACAAAAGATCAACTGGATGCCAAGATGATTCAAGTTAATGGGGTCAGTGCCACCGTCTTTTGTTGTGGCTCATTGATTCCATTTTATTCCTTTCATTAAGTGTTGTACACAAACATTCCACAAAGAACCACTGTTAACCACAGAGTTGTTTGGAAACATCATAGTATGGTCAGAGATTTCCTGGGTAAAAACAGAGATTAGTTTTTGGATACCTTCAAAATATTTTTAAAAGGGTGCGGAAGAGCACCAATAGTAATTAATTGGCCCATCACTTTCAATACTTTGCTCGTATTTTTCTAATCCAGCCAAACCTCTTCGGAAAACAGCATCTTTAAAAAAGACCACTAGATTATGCTATTGAAAGACTTTGTGGGAGATTTATCAAAGTTGTCTATTTCCCACATAGATACCTTGGATATCTTCAAAATATTTTTAAAAGGGGGCAGAAGAGCACCAATTGTAATTAATTGGCCCATCCCTTTCAAAACTTTGCTCATATTTTTCTAATCCAGCCAAACCTCTCTGCAAAACAGCATCTTTAAAAAAGACCACTAGGTTATGCTATGGAGAGACTTTGTGGGAGATTTATCAAAGTTGTCTATTTCCCACATCAATATAGACCAACCTACAGTGGGTTAGGCCGGTCTAATGTGCGCTTCATTTATCAAAAGTCTCAGTGCTCTGGATAAATTCTGCGCACAGACTTCGGCATCTATGGTTTGTACAGTATTTAAACGCTTGTCATAAGAACATATATGAAAGGAGTAGAATTAGGGTTATTCTAAGAGATGGAATGTTTACTAAGATCTTACATGTTTACTCAGAGCCTGCTCCTCAATGGTAAACACCACATTTAAAACTCATACCAGGAGTGGGGTTCACACCCACGCGGATACATATCCATTGGATCTTAAGTCCAATGCCTTAACCACTCGTCCATCCTGGTGGACTGTTTGAGTTATTTTGCATCATTGTGACTGAGATTTATACTTTGAATGTAAAATAGTTGTTAGAGGATATTTGAATTGGAAGATTACTTTGGTTATTACAGAAGATCAACTGGATGCCAAGATGATGCAAGTTACTCAGAGAACATTCTTCTTTGGAACACTTTGGAGAATGCCAAGGTTAAAACTCATACCAGGAGTGGGGTTCGAACCCACGCGGATACATATCCATTGGATTCTAAGTGCAACGACTTAACCACTCTGCCATCCTGGTAAACTGTTTGAGTTAATTTGCATCATTGTGACTGAGATTTATACTTTGAATGTAAAATAGTTGTAAGAGGATATTTGAAGTCGAAGATTACTATGGTTATTACAGAAGATCAACTGGATGCCAAGATGATTCAAGTTAATGGGGTCAGTGCTACCGTCTTTTGTTGTGGCTCATTGATTCGATTTTATTCCTTTCATTAAGTGTTGTACACAAACATTCCACAAAGAACCACTGTTAACCACAGAGTTGTTTGGAAACATCATAGTATGGTCAGAGATTTCCTGGGTAAAAACAGAGATTAGTTTTTGGATACCTTCAAAATATTTTTAAAAGGGTGCGGAAGAGCACCAATAGTAATTAATTGGCCCATCACTTTCAATACTTTGCTCGTATTTTTCTAATCCAGCCAAACCTCTCCGGAAAACAGCATCTTTAAAAAAGACCACTAGATTATGCTATTGAAAGACTTTGTGGGAGATTTATCAAAGTTGTCTATTTCCCACATAGATACCTTGGATATCTTCAAAATATTTTTAAAAGGGGGCAGAAGAGCACCAATTGTAATTAATTGGCCCATCCCTTTCAAAACTTTGCTCATATTTTTCTAATCCAGCCAAACCTCTCTGCAAAACAGCATCTTTAAAAAAGACCACTAGGTTATGCTATGGAGAGACTTTGTGGGAGATTTATCAAAGTTGTCTATTTCCCACATCAATATAGACCAACCTACAGTGGGTTAGGCCGGTCTAATGTGCGCTTAATTTATCAAAAGTCTCAGTGCTCTGGATAAATTCTGCGCACAGACTTCGGCATCTATGGTTTGTACAGTATTTGAACGCTTGTCATAAGAACATATATGAAAGGAGTAGAATTAGGGTTATTCTAAGAGATGGAATGTTTACTAAGATCTTACATGTTTACTCAGAGCCTGCTCCTCTATGGTAAACACCACATTTAAAACTCATACCAGGAGTGGGGTTCACACCCACGCGGATACATATCCATTGGATCTTAAGTCCAATGCCTTAACCACTCGTCCATCCTGGTGGACTGTTTGAGTTATTTTGCATCATTGTGACTGAGATTCATACTTTGAATGTAAAATAGTTGTTAGAGGATATTTGAAGTGGAAGATTACTTTGGTTATTACAGAAGATCAACTGGATGCCAAGATGATGCAAGTTACTCAGAGAACATTCTTCTTTGGAACACTTTGGAGAATGCCAAGGTTAAAACTCATACCAGGAGTGGGGTTCGAACCCACGCGGATACATATCCATAGGATCTTAAGTCCAACGCCTTAACCACTCGGCCATCCTGGTGAACTGTTTGAGTTAATTTGCATCATTGTGACTGAGATTTATACTTTGAATGTAAAATAGTTGTAAGAGGATATTTGAAGTCGAAGATTACTATGGTTATTACAGAAGATCAACTGGATGCCAAGATGATTCAAGTTAATGGGGTCAGTGCTACCGTCTTTTGTTGTGGCTCATTGATTCCATTTTATTCCTTTCATTAAGTGTTGTACACAAACATTCCACAAAGAACCACTGTTAACCACAGAGTTGTTTGGAAACATCATAGTATGGTCAGAGATTTCCTGGGTAAAAACAGAGATTAGTTTTTGGATACCTTCAAAATATTTTTAAATGGGTGCGAAAGAGCACCAATAGTAATTAATTGGACCATCACTTTCAATACTTTGCTTCTATTTTTCTAATCCAGCCAAACCTCTCCGGAAAACAGCATCTTTAAAAAAGACCACTAGATTATGCTATTGAAAGACTATGTGGGAGATTTATCAAAGTTGTCTATTTCCCACATAGATACCTTTGATATCTTCAAAATATTTTTAAAAGGGGGCAGAAGAGCACCAATTGTAATTAATTGGCCCATCCCTTTCAAAACTTTGCTCATATTTTTCTAATCCAGCCAAACCTCTCTGCAAAACAGCAGCTTTAAAAAAGACCACTATGGAGAGACTTTGTGGGAGATTTATCAAAGTTGTCTATTTCCCACATCAATATAGACCAACCTACAGTGGGTTAGGCCGGTCTAATGTGCGCTTAATTTATCAAAAGTCTCAGTGCTCTGGATAAATTCTGCGCACAGACTTCGGCATCTATGGTTTGTACAGTATTTAAACGCTTGTCATAAGAACATATATGAAAGGAGTAGAATTAGGGTTATTCTAAGAGATGGAATGTTTACTAAGATCTTACATGTTTACTCAAAGCCTGCTCCTCTATGGTAAACACCACATTTAAAACTCATACCAGGAGTGGGGTTCGAACCCACGCTGATACATATCCAATGGATCTTAAGTCCAACGCCTTAACCACTCGTCCATCCTGGTGGACTGTTTGAGTTATTTTGCATCATTGTGAATGAGATTTATACTTTGAATGTAAAATAGTTGTTAGAGGATATTTGAAGTGGAAGATTACTTTGGTTATTACAGAAGATCAACTGGATGCCAAGATGATGCAAGTTACTCAGAGAACATTCTTCTTTGGAACACTTTGGAGAATGCCAAGGTTAAAACTCATACCAGGAGTGGGGTTCAAACCCACGCGGATACATATCCATTGGATCTTAAGTCCAACGCCTTAACCACTCGGCCATCCTGGTGAACTGTTTGAGCTAATTTGCATCATTGTGACTGAGATGTATACTTTGAATGTAAAATAGTTGTAAGAGGATATTTGAAGTCGAAGATTACTATGGTTATTACAGAAGATCAACTGGATGCCAAGATGATTCAAGTTAATGGGGTCAGTGCTACCGTCTTTTGTTGTGGCTCATTGATTCCATTTTATTCCTTTCATTAAGTGTTGTACACAAACATTCCACAAAGAACCACTGTTAACCACAGAGTTGTTTGGAAACATCATAGTATGGTCAGAGATTTCCTGGGTAAAAACAGAGATTAGTTTTTGGATACCTTCAAAATATTTTTAAAAGGGTGCGGAAGAGCACCAATAGTAATTAATTGGCCCATCACTTTCAATACTTTGCTCGTATTTTTCTAATCCAGCCAAACCTCTCCGGAAAACAGCATCTTTAAAAAAGACCACTAGATTATGCTATTGAAAGACTTTGTGGGAGATTTATCAAAGTTGTCTATTTCCCACATAGATACCTTGGATATCTTCAACATATTTTTAAAAGGGGGCAGAAGAGCACCAATTGTAATTAATTGGCCCATCCCTTTCAAAACTTTGCTCATATTTTTCTAATCCAGCCAAACCTCTCTGCAAAACAGCATCTTTAAAAAAGACCACTAGGTTATGCTATGGAGAGACTTTGTGGGAGATTTATCAAAGTTGTCTATTTCCCACATCAATATAGACCAACCTACAGTGGGTTAGGCCGGTCTAATGTGCGCTTCATTTATCAAAAGTCTCAGTGCTCTGGATAAATTCTGCGCACAGACTTCGGCATCTATGGTTTGTACAGTATTTAAACGCTTGTCATAAGAACATATATGAAAGGAGTAGAATTAGGGTTATTCTAAGAGATGGAATGTTTACTAAGATCTTACATGTTTACTCAGAGCCTGCTCCTCTATGGTAGACACCACATTTAAAACTCATACCAGGAGTGGGGTTCGAACCCACGCGGATACATATCCATTGGATCTTAAGTCCAATGCCTTAACCACTCGGCCATCCTGGTGGACTGTTTGAATTATTTTGCATCATTGTGACTGAGATTTATACTTTGAATGTAAAATTGTTGTTAGAGGATATTTGAAGTGGAAGATTACTTTGGTTATTACAGAAGATCCACTGGATGCCAAGATGATGCAAGTTACTCAGAGAACATTCTTCTTTGGAACACTTTGGAGAATGCCAAGGTTAAAAGTCATACCAGGAGTGGGGTTCGAACCCACGCGGATACATATCCATTGGATCTTAAGTCCAACGCCTTAACCACTCGGCCATCCTGGTAAACTGTTTGAGTTAATTTGCATAATTGTGACTGAGATTTATACTTTGAATGTAAAATAGTTGTAAGACAATATTTGAAGTTGAAGATTACTATGGTTATTACAGAAGATCAACTGGATGCCAAGATGATTCAAGTTAATGGGGTCAGTGCTACCGTCTTTTGTTGTGGCTCATTGATTCCATTTTATTCCTTTCATTAAGTGTTGTACACAAACATTCCACAAAGAACCACTGTTAACCACAGAGTTGTTTGGAAACATCATAGTATGGTCAGAGATTTCCTGGGTAAAAACAGAGATTAGTTTTTGGATACCTTCAAAATATTTTTAAAAGGGTGCGGAAGAGCACCAATAGTAATTAATTGGCCCATCCCTTTCAAAACTTTGCTCATATTTTTCTAATCAAGCCAAACCTCTCTGGAAAACAGCATCTTTAAAAAAGACCACTAGGTTATGCTATGGAGAGACTTTGTGGGAGATCTATCAAAGTTGTCTATTTCCCACATCAATATAGACCAACCTACAGTGGGTTAGGCCGGTCTAATGTGCGCTTAATTTATCAAATGTCTCATTGCTCTGGATAAATTCTGCGCACAGACTTCGGCATCTATGGTTTGTACAGTATTTAAACGCTTGTCATAAGAACATATATGAAAGGAGTAGAATTAGGGTTATTCTAAGAGATGGAATGTTTACTAAGATCTTACATGTTTACTCAGAGCCTGCTCCTCTATGGTAAACACCACATTTAAAACTCATACCAGGAGTGGGGTTCACACCCACGCGGATACATATCCATTGGATCTTAAGTCCAATGCCTTAACCACTCGTCCATCCTGGTGGACTGTTTGAGTTATTTTGCATCATTGTGACTAAGATTTATACTTTGAATGTAAAATAGTTGTTAGAGGATATTTGAAGTGGAAGATTACTTTGGTTATTACAGAAGATCAACTGGATGCCAAGATGATGCAAGTTACTCAGAGAAAATTCTTCTTTGGAACACTTTGGAGAATGCCAAGGTTAAAAGACGTACCAGGAGTGGGGTTCGAACCCACGCGGATACATATCCATTGGATCTTAAGTCCAACGCCTTAACCACTCGGCCATCCTGGTGAACTGTTTGAGTTAATTTGCATCATGTGACTGAGATTTATACTTTGAATGTAAAATAGTTGTAAGAGGATATTTGAAGTCGAAGATTACTATGGTTATTACAAAAGATCAACTGGATGCCAAGATGATTCAAGTTAATGGGGTCAGTGCCACCGTCTTTTGTTGTGGCTCATTGATTCCATTTTATTCCTTTCATTAAGTGTTGTACACAAACATTCCACAAAGAACCACTGTTAACCACAGAGTTGTTTGGAAACATCATAGTATGGTCAGAGATTTCCTGGGTAAAAACAGAGATTAGTTTTTGGGTACCTTCAAAATATTTTTAAAAGGGTGCGGAAGAGCAACAATAGTAATTAATTGGCCCATCCCTTTCAAAACTTTGCTCATATTTTTCTAATCCAGCCAAACCTCTCCGGAAAACAGCATCTTTAAAAAAGACCACTAGGTTATGCTATGGAGAGACTTTGTGGGAGATTTATCAAAGTTGTCTATTTCCCACATCAATATAGACCAACCTACAGTGGGTTAGGCCGGTCTAATGTGCGCTTCATTTATCAAAAGTCTCAGTGCTCTGGATAAATTCTGCGCACAGACTTCGGCATCTATTGTTTGTACAGTATTTAAACGCTTGTCATAAGAACATATATGAAAGGAGTAGAATTAGGGTTATTCTAAGAGATGGAATGTTTACTAAGATCTTACATGTTTACTCAGAGCCTGCTCCTCTATGGTAAACACCACATTTAAAACTCATACCAGGAGTGGGGTTCGCACCCACACGGATACATATCCATTGGATCTTAAGTCCAATGCCTTAACCACTCGTCCATCCTGGTGGACTGTTTGAGTTATTTTGCATCATTGTGACTGAGATTTATACTTTGAATGTAAAATAGTTGTTAGAGGATATTTGAAGTGGAAGATTACTTTGGTTATTACAGAAGATCAACTGGATGCCAAGATGATGCAAGTTACTCAGAGAACATTCTTCTTTGGAACACTTTGGAGAATGCCAAGGTTAAAACTCATACCAGGAGTGGGGTTCGAACCCACGCGGATACATATCCATTGGATCTTAAGTCCAACGCCTTAACCACTCGGCCATCCTGGTGAACTGTTTGAGACAATTTGCATCATTGTGACTGAGATTTATACTTTGCATGTAAAATAGTTGTAAGAGGATAATTGAAGTCGAAGATTACTATGGTTATTACAGAAGATCAACTGGATGCCAAGATGATTCAAGTTAATGGGGTCAGTGCTACCGTCTTTTGTTGTGGCTCATTGATTCCATTTTATTCCTTTCATTAAGTGTTGTACACAAACATTCCACAAAGAACCACTGTTAACCACAGAGTTGTTTGGAAACATCATAGTATGGTCAGAGATTTCCTGGGTAAAAACAGAGATTAGTTTTTGGATACCTTCAAAATATTTTTAAAAGGGTGCGGAAGAGCACCAATAGTAATTTATTGGCCCATCACTTTCAATACTTTGCTCGTATTTTTCTAATCCAGCCAAACCTCTCCGGAAAACAGCATATTTAAAAAAGACCACTAGATTATGCTATTGAAAGACTTTGTGGGAGATTTATCAAAGTTGTCTATTTCCCACATAGATACCTTGGATATCTTCAAAATATTTTTAAAAGGGGGCAGAAGAGCACCAATTGTAATTAATTGGCCCATCCCTTTCAAAACTTTGCTCATATTTTTCTAATCCAGCCAAACCTCTCTGCAAAACAGCATCTTTAAAAAAGACCACTAGGTTATGCTATGGAGAGACTTTGTGGGAGATTTATCAAAGTTGTCTATTTCCCACATCAATATAGACCAACCTACATTGGGTTAGGCCGGTCTAATGTGAGCTTAATTTATCAAAAGTCTCAGTGCTCTGGATAAATTCTGCGCACAGACTTCGGCATCTATGGTTTGTACAGTATTTAAACGCTTGTCATAAGAACATATATGAAAGGAGTAGAATTAGGGTTATTCTAAGAGATGGAATGTTTACTAAGATCTTACATGTTTACTCAGAGCCTGCTCCTCTATGGTAAACACCACATTTAAAACTCATACCAGGAGTGGGGTTCACACCCACGCGGATACATATCCATTGGATCTTAAGTCCAATGCCTTAACCACTCGTCCATCCTGGTGGACTGTTTGAGTTATTTTGCTTCATTGTGACTGAGATTTATACTTTGAATGTAAAATAGTTGTTAGAGGATATTTGAAGTGGAAGATTACTTTGGTTATTACAGAAGATCAACTGGATGCCAAGATGATGCAAGTTACTCAGAGAACATTCTTCTTTGGAACACTTTGGAGAATGCCAAGGTTAAAACTCATACCAGGAGTGGGGTTCGAACCCACGCGGATACATATCCATTGGATCTTAAGTCCAACGCCTTAACCACTCGGCCATCCTGGTGAACTGTTTGAGTTAATTTGCATCATTGTGACTGAGATTTATACTTTGAATGTAAAATAGTTGTAAGAGGATATCTGAAGTCGAAGATTACTATGGTTATTACAGAAGATCAACTGGATGCCAAGATGATTCAAGTTAATGGGGTCAGTGCTACCGTCTTTTGTTGTGGCTCATTGATTCCATTTTATTCCTTTCATTAAGTGTTGTACACAAACATTCCACAAAGAACCACTGTTAACCACAGAGTTGTTTGGAAACATCATAGAATGGTCAGAGATTTCCTGGGTAAAAACAGAGATTAGTTTTTGGATACCTTCAAAATATTTTTAAAAGGGTGCGAAAGAGCACCAATAGTAATTAATTGGACCATCACTTTCAATACTTTGCTTCTATTTTTCTAATCCAGCCAAACCTCTCCGGAAAACAGCATCTTTAAAAAAGACCACTAGATTATGCTATTGAAAGACTATGTGGGAGATTTATCAAAGTTGTCTATTTCCCACATAGATACCTTGGATATCTTCAAAATATTTTTAAAAGGGGGCAGAAGAGCACCAATTGTAATTAATTGGCCCATCCCTTTCAAAACTTTGCTCATATTTTTCTAATCCAGCCAAACCTCTCTGCAAAACAGCATCTTTAAAAAAGACCACTAGGTTATGCTATGGAGAGACTTTGTGGGAGATTTATCAAAGTTGTCTATTTCCCACATCAATATAGACCAACCTACAGTGGGTTAGGCCGGTCTAATGTGCGCTTCATTTATCAAAAGTCTCAGTGCTCTGGATAAATTCTGCGCACAGACTTCGGCATCTATGGTTTGTACAGTATTTAAACGCTTGTCATAAGAACATATATGAAAGGAGTAGAATTAGGGTTATTCTAAGAGATGGAATGTTTACTAAGATCTTACATGTTTACTCAGAGCCTGCTCCTCTATGGTAAACACCACATTTAAAACTCATACCAGGAGTGGGGTTCGAACCCACGCGGATACATATCCATTGGATCTTAAGTCCAACGCCTTAACCACTCGGCCATCCTGGTGGACTGTTTGAATTATTTTGCATCATTGTGACTGAGATTTATACTTTGAATGTAAAATAGTTGTTAGAGGATATTTGAAGTGGAAGATTACTTAGGTTATTACAGAAGATCCACTGGATGCCAAGATGATGCAAGTTACTCAGAGAACATTCTTCTTTGGAACACTTTGGAGAATGCCAAGGTTAAAAGTCATACCAGGAGTGGGGTTCGAACCCACGCGGATACATATCCATTGGATCTTAAGTCCAACGCCTTAACCACTCGGCCATCCTGGTAAACTGTTTGAGTTAATTTGAATCATTGTGACTGAGATTTATACTTTGAATGTAAAATAGTTGTAAGAGGATATTTGAAGTCGAAGATTACTATGGTTATTACAGAAGATCAACTGGATGCCAAGATGATTCAAGTTAAAGGGGTCAGTGCTACCGTCTTTTGTTGTGGCTCATTGATTCCATTTTATTCCTTTCATTAAGTGTTGTACACAAACATTCCACAAAGAACCACTGTTAACCACAGAGTTGTTTGGAAACATCATAGTATGGTCAGAGATTTCCTGGGTAAAAACAGAGATTAGTTTTTGGATACCTTCAAAATATTTTTAAAAGGGTGCGGAAGAGCACCAATAGTAATTAATTGGCCCATCCCTTTCAAAACTTTGCTCATATTTTTCTAATCAAGCCAAACCTCTCTGGAAAACAGCATCTTTAAAAAAGACCACTAGGTTATGCTATGGAGAGACTTTGTGGGAGATCTATCAAAGTTGTCTATTTCCCACATCAATATAGACCAACGTACAGTGGGTTAGGCCGGTCTAATGTGCGCTTAATTTATCAAATGTCTCAGAGCTCTGGATAAATTCTGCGCACAGACGTCGGCATCTATGGTTTGTACAATATTTAAACGCTTGTCATAAGAACATATATGAAAGGAGTAGAATTAGGGTTATTCTAAGAGATGGAATGTTTACTAAGATCTTACATGTTTACTCAGAGCCTGCTCCTCTATGGTAAACACCACATTTAAAACTCATACCAGGAGTGGGGTTCACACCCACGCGGATACATATCCATTGGATCTTAAGTCCAATGCCTTAACCACTCGTCCATCCTGGTGGACTGTTTGAGTTATTTTGCATCATTGTGACTGAGATTTATACTTTGAATGTAAAATAGTTGTTAGAGGATATTTGAAGTGGAAGATTACTTTGGTTATTACAGAAGATCAACTGGATGCCAAGATGATGCAAGTTACTCAGAGAACATTCTTCTTTGGAACACTTTGGAGAATGCCAAGGTTAAAAGTTGTACCAGGAGTGGGGTTCGAACCCACGCGGATACATATCCATTGGATCTTAAGTCCAACGCCTTAACCACTCGGCCATCCTGGTGAACTGTTTGAGTTAATTTGCATCATGTGACTGAGATTTATACTTTGAATGTAAAATAGTTGTAAGAGGATATTTGAAGTCGAAGATTACTATGGTTATTACAAAAGATCAACTGGATGCCAAGATGATTCAAGTTAATGGGGTCAGTGCTACCGTCTTTTGTTGTGGCTCATTGATTCCATTTTATTCCTTTCATTAAGTGTTGTACACAAACATTCCACAAAGAACCACTGTTAACCACAGAGTTGTTTGGAAACATCATAGTATGGTCAGAGATTTCCTGGGTAAAAACAGAGATTAGTTTTTGGATACCTTCAAAATATTTTTAAAAGGGTGCGGAAGAGCACCAATAGTAATTAATTGGCCCCTCACTTTCAATACTTTGCTCGTATTTTTCTAATCCAGCCAAACCTCTCCGGAAAACAGCATCTTTAAAAAAGACCACTAGATTATGTTATTGAAAGACTTTGTGGGAGATTTATCAAAGTTGTCTATTTCCCACATAGATACCTTGGATATCTTCAAAATATTTTTAAAAGGGGGCAGAAGAGCACCAATTGTAATTAATTGGCCCATCCCTTTCAAAACGTTGCTCATATTTTTCTAATCCAGCCAAACCTCTCTGCAAAACAGCATCTTTAAAAAAGACCACTAGGTTATGCTATGGAGAGACTTTGTGGGAGATTTATCAAAGTTGTCTATTTCCCACATCAATATAGACCAACCTACAGTGGGTTAGGCCGGTCTAATGTGCGCTTCATTTATCAAAAGTCTCAGTGCTCTGGATAAATTCTGCGCACAGACTTCGGCATCTATGGTTTGTACAGTATTTAAACGCTTGTCATAAGAACATATATGAAAGGAGTAGAATTAGGGTTATTCTAAGAGATGGAATGTTTACTAAGATCTTACATGTTTACTCAGAGCCTGCTCCTCTATGGTAAACACCACATTTAAAACTCATACCAGGCGTGGGGTTCACACCCATGCGGATACATATCCATTGGATCTTAAGTCCAATGCCTTAACCACTCGTCCATCCTGGTGGACTGTTTGAGTTATTTTGCTTCATTGTGACTGAGATTTATACTTTGAATGTAAAATAGTTGTTAGAGGATATTTGAAGTGGAAGATTACTTTGGTTATTACAGAAGATCAACTGGATGCCAAGATGATGCAAGTTACTCAGAGAACATTCTTCTTTGGAACACTTTGGAGAATGCCAAGGTTAAAACTCATACCAGGAGTGGGGTTCGAACCCACGCGGATACATATCCATTGGATCTTAAATCCAACGCCTTAACCACTCGGCCATCCTGGAGAACTGTTTGAGTTAGTTTGCATCATTGTGACTGAGATTTATACTTTGAATGTAAAATAGTTGTAAGAGGATAATTGAAGTCGAAGATTACTATGGTTATTACAGAAGATCAACTGGATGCCAAGATGATTCAAGTTAATGGGGTCAGTGCTACCGTCTTTTGTTGTGGCTCATTGATTCCATTTTATTCCTTTCATTAAGTGTTGTACACAAACATTCCACAAAGAATCACTGTTAACCACAGAGTTGTTTGGAAACATCATAGTATGGTCAGAGATTTCCTGGGTAAAAACAGAGATTAGTTTTTGGGTACCTTCAAAATATTTTTAAAAGGGTGCGGAAGAGCAACAATAGTAATAAATTGGCCCATCCCTTTCAAACCTTTGCTCATATTTTTCTAATCCAGCCAAACCTCTCCGGAAAACAGCATCTTTAAAAAAGACCACTAGGTTATGCTATGGAGAGACTTTGTGGGAGATCTATCAAAGTTGTCTATTTCCCACATCAATATAGACCAACCTACAGTGGGTTAGGCCGGTCTAATGTGCGCTTAATTTATCAAAAGTCTCAGTGCTCTGGATAAATTTTGCGCACAGACTTCGGCATCTATGGTTTGTACAGTATTTAAACGCTTGTCATAAGAACATATATGAAAGGAGTAGAATTAGGGTTATTCTAAGAGATGGAATGTTTACTAAGATCTTACATGTTTACTCAGAGCATGCTCCTCTATGGTAAACACCACATTTAAAACTCATACCAGGAGTGGGGTTCACACCCACGCGGATACATATCCATTGGATCTTAAGTCCAATGCCTTAACCACTCGGCCATCCTGGTGGACTGTTTGAGTTATTTTGCATCATTGTGACTGAGATTTATACTTTGAATGTAAAATAGTTGTTAGAGGATATTTGAAGTGGAAGATTACTTTGGTTATTACAGAAGATCCACTGGATGCCAAGATGATGCAAGTTACTCAGAGAACATTCTTCTTTGGAACACTTTGGAGAATGCCAAGGTTAAAACTCATACCAGGAGTGGGGTTCGAACCCACGCGGATACATATCCATTGGATCTTAAGTCCAACGCCTTAACCACTCGGCCATCCTGGTAAACTGTTTGAGTTAAGTTGCATCATTGTGACTGAGATGTATACTTTGAATGTAAAATAGTTGTAAGAGGATATTTGAAGTCGAAGATTACTATGGTTATTACAGAAGATCAACTGGATGCCAAGATGATTCAAGTTAATGGGGTCAGTGCTACCGTCTTTTGTTGTGGCTCATTGATTCCATTTTATTCCTTTCATTAAGTGTTGTACACAAACATTCCACAAAGAACCACTGTTAACCACAGAGTTGTTTGGAAACATCATAGTATGGTCAGAGATTTCCTGGGTAAAAACAGAGATTAGTTTTTGGATACCTTCAAAATATTTTTAAAAGGGTGCGGAAGAGCACCAATAGTAATTTATTGGCCCATCACTTTCAATACTTTGCTCGTATTTTTCTAATCCAGCCAAACCTCTCCGGAAAACAGCATATTTAAAAAAGACCACTAGATTATGCTATTGAAAGACTTTGTGGGAGATTTATCAAAGTTGTCTATTTCCCACATAGATACCTTGGATATCTTCAAAATATTTTTAAAAGGGGGCAGAAGAGCACCAATTGTAATTAATTGGCCCATCCCTTTCAAAACTTTGCTCATATTTTTCTAATCCAGCCAAACCTCTCTGCAAAACAGCATCTTTAAAAAAGACCACTAGGTTATGCTATGGAGAGACTTTGTGGGAGATTTATCAAAGTTGTCTATTTCCCACATCAATATAGACCAACCTACAGTGGGTTAGGCCGGTCTAATGTGCGCTTCATTTATCAAAAGTCTCAGTGCTCTGGATAAATTCTGCGCACAGACTTCGGCATCTATGGTTTGTACAGTATTTAAACGCTTGTCATAAGAACATATATGAAAGGAGTAGAATTAGGGTTATTCTAAGAGATGGAATGTTTACTAAGATCTTACATGTTTACTCAGAGCCTGCTCCTCAATGGTAAACACCACATTTAAAACTCATACCAGGAGTGGGGTTCACACCCACGCGGATACATATCCATTGGATCTTAAGTCCAATGCCTTAACCACTCGTCCATCCTGGTGGACTGTTTGAGTTATTTTGCATCATTGTGACTGAGATTTATACTTTGAATGTAAAATTGTTGTTAGAGGATATTTGAATTGGAAGATTACTTTGGTTATTACAGAAGATCAACTGGATGCCAAGATGATGCAAGTTACTCAGAGAACATTCTTCTTTGGAACACTTTGGAGAATGCCAAGGTTAAAACTCATACCAGGAGTGGGGTTCGAACCCACGCGGATACATATCCATTGGATTCTAAGTGCAACGCCTTAACCACTCTGCCATCCTGGTAAACTGTTTGAGTTAATTTGCATCATTGTGACTGAGATTTATACTTTGAATGTAAAATAGTTGTAAGAGGATATTTGAAGTCGAAGATTACTATGGTTATTACAGAAGATCAACTGGATGCCAAGATGATTCAAGTTAATGGGGTCAGTGCTACCGTCTTTTGTTGTGGCTCATTGATTCGATTTTATTCCTTTCATTAAGTGTTGTACACAAACATTCCACAAAGAACCACTGTTAACCACAGAGTTGTTTGGAAACATCATAGTATGGTCAGAGATTTCCTGGGTAAAAACAGAGATTAGTTTTTGGATACCTTCAAAATATTTTTAAAAGGGTGCGGAAGAGCACCAATGGTAATTAATTGGCCCATCACTTTCAATACTTTGCTCGTATTTTTCTAATCCAGCCAAACCTCTCCGGAAAACAGCATCTTTAAAAAAGACCACTAGATTATGCTATTGAAAGACTTTGTGGGAGATTTATCAAAGTTGTCTATTTCCCACATAGATACCTTGGATATCTTCAAAATATTTTTAAAAGGGGGCAGAAGAGCACCAATTGTAATTAATTGGCCCATCCCTTTCAAAACTTTGCTCATATTTTTCTAATCCAGCCAAACCTCTCTGCAAAACAGCATCTTTAAAAAAGACCACTAGGTTATGCTATGGAGAGACTTTGTGGGAGATTTATCAAAGTTGTCTATTTCCCACATCAATATAGACCAACCTACAGTGGGTTAGGCCGGTCTAATGTGCGCTTAATTTATCAAAAGTCTCAGTGCTCTGGATAAATTCTGCGCACAGACTTCGGCATCTATGGTTTGTACAGTATTTGAACGCTTGTCATAAGAACATATATGAAAGGAGTAGAATTAGGGTTATTCTAAGAGATGGAATGTTTACTAAGATCTTACATGTTTACTCAGAGCCTGCTCCTCTATGGTAAACACCACATTTAAAACTCATACCAGGAGTGGGGTTCACACCCACGCGGATACATATCCATTGGATCTTAAGTCCAATGCCTTAACCACTCGTCCATCCTGGTGGACTGTTTGAGTTATTTTGCATCATTGTGACTGAGATTCATACTTTGAATGTAAAATAGTTGTTAGAGGATATTTGAAGTGGAAGATTACTTTGGTTATTACAGAAGATCAACTGGATGCCAAGATGATGCAAGTTACTCAGAGAACATTCTTCTTTGGAACACTTTGGAGAATGCCAAGGTTAAAACTCATACCAGGAGTGGGGTTCGAACCCACGCGGATACATATCCATAGGATCTTAAGTCCAACGCCTTAACCACTCGGCCATCCTGGTGAACTGTTTGAGTTAATTTGCATCATTGTGACTGAGATTTATACTTTGAATGTAAAATAGTTGTAAGAGGATATTTGAAGTCGAAGATTACTATGGTTATTACAGAAGATCAACTGGATGCCAAGATGATTCAAGTTAATGGGGTCAGTGCTACCGTCTTTTGTTGTGGCTCATTGATTCCATTTTATTCCTTTCATTAAGTGTTGTACACAAACATTCCACAAAGAACCACTGTTAACCACAGAGTTGTTTGGAAACATCATAGTATGGACAGAGATTTCCTGGGTAAAAACAGAGATTAGTTTTTGGATACCTTCAAAATATTTTTAAAAGGGTGCGAAAGAGCACCAATAGTAATTAATTGGACCATCACTTTCAATACTTTGCTTCTATTTTTCTAATCCAGCCAAACCTCTCCGGAAAACAGCATCTTTAAAAAAGACCACTAGATTATGCTATTGAAAGACTATGTGGGAGATTTATCAAAGTTGTCTATTTCCCACATAGATACCTTGGATATCTTCAAAATATTTTTAAAAGGGGGCAGAAGAGCACCAATTGTAATTAATTGGCCCATCCCTTTCAAAACTTTGCTCATATTTTTCTAATCCAGCCAAACCTCTCTGCAAAACAGCATCTTTAAAAAAGACCACTAGGTTATGCTATGGAGAGACTTTGTGGGAGATTTATCAAAGTTGTCTATTTCCCACATCAATATAGACCAACCTACAGTGGGTTAGGCCGGTCTAATGTGCGCTTCATTTATCAAAAGTCTCAGTGCTCTGGATAAATTCTGCGCACAGACTTCGGCATCTATGGTTTGTACAGTATTTAAACGCTTGTCATAAGAACATATATGAAAGGGGTAGAATTAGGGTTATTCTAAGAGATGGAATGTTTACTAAGATCTTACATGTTTACTCAGAGCCTGCTCCTCTATGGTAGACACCACATTTAAATCTCATACCAGGAGTGGGGTTCGAACCCACGCGGATACATATCCATTGGATCTTAAGTCCAACGCCTTAACCACTCGGCCATCCTGGTGGACTGTTTGAATTATTTTGCATCATTGTGACTGAGATTTATACTTTGAATGTAAAATTGTTGTTAGAGGATATTTGAAGTGGAAGATTACTTTGGTTATTACAGAAGATCCACTGGATGCCAAGATGATGCAAGTTACTCAGAGAACATTCTTCTTTGGAACACTTTGGAGAATGCCAAGGTTAAAAGTCATACCCGGAGTGGGGTTCGAACCCACGCGGATACATATCCATTGGATCTTAAGTCCAACGCCTTAACCACTCGGCCATCCTGGTAAACTGTTTGAGTTAATTTGCATAATTGTGACTGAGATTTATACTTTGAATGTAAAATAGTTGTAAGACAATATTTGAAGTCGAAGATTACTATGGTTATTACAGAAGATCAACTGGATGCCAAGATGATTCAAGTTAATGGGGTCAGTGCTACCGTCTTTTGTTGTGGCTCATTGATTCCATTTTATTCCTTTCATTAAGTGTTGTACACAAACATTCCACAAAGAACCACTGTTAACCACAGAGTTGTTTGGAAACATCATAGTATGGTCAGAGATTTCCTGGGTAAAAACAGAGATTAGTTTTTGGATACCTTCAAAATATTTTTAAAAGGGTGCGGAAGAGCACCAATAGTAATTAATTGGCCCATCCCTTTCAAAACTTTGCTCATATTTTTCTAATCAAGCCAAACCTCTCTGGAAAACAGCATCTTTAAAAAAGACCACTAGGTTATGCTATGGAGAGACTTTGTGGGAGATCTATCAAAGTTGTCTATTTCCCACATCAATATAGACCAACCTACAGTGGGTTAGGCCGGTCTAATGTGCGCTTAATTTATCAAATGTCTCAGTGCTCTGGATAAATTCTGCGCACAGACTTCGGCATCTATGGTTTGTACAGTATTTAAACGCTTGTCATAAGAACATATATGAAAGGAGTAGAATTAGGGTTATTCTAAGAGATGGAATGTTTACTAAGATCTTACATGTTTACTCAGAGCCTGCTCCTCAATGGTAAACACCACATTTAAAACTCATACCAGGAGTGGGGTTCACACCCACGCGGATACATATCCATTGGATCTTAAGTCCAATGCCTTAACCACTCGTCCATCCTGGTGGACTGTTTGAGTTATTTTGCATCATTGTGACTAAGATTTATACTTTGAATGTAAAATAGTTGTTAGAGGATATTTGAAGTGGAAGATTACTTTGGTTATTACAGAAGATCAACTGGATGCCAAGATGATGCAAGTTACTCAGAGAAAATTCTTCTTTGGAACACTTTGGAGAATGCCAAGGTTAAAAGACGTACCAGGAGTGGGGTTCGAACCCACGCGGATACATATCCATTGGATCTTAAATCCAACGCCTTAACCACTCGGCCATCCTGGTGAACTGTTTGAGTTAATTTGCATCATGTGACTGAGATTTATACTTTGAATGTAAAATAGTTGTAAGAGGATATTTGAAGTCGAAGATTACTATGGTTATTACAAAAGATCAACTGGATGCCAAGATGATTCAAGTTAATGGGGTCAGTGCCACCGTCTTTTGTTGTGGCTCATTGATTCCATTTTATTCCTTTCATTAAGTGTTGTACACAAACATTCCACAAAGAACCACTGTTAACCACAGAGTTGTTTGGAAACATCATAGTATGGTCAGAGATTTCCTGGGTAAAAACAGAGATTAGTTTTTGGGTACCTTCAAAATATTTTTAAAAGGGTGCGGAAGAGCAACAATAGTAATTAATTGGCCCATCCCTTTCAAAACTTTGCTCATATTTTTCTAATCCAGCCAAACCTCTCCGGAAAACAGCATATTTAAAAAAGACCACTAGATTATGCTATTGAAAGACTTTGTGGGAGATTTATCAAAGTTGTCTATTTCCCACATAGATACCTTGGATATCTTCAAAATATTTTTAAAAGGGGGCAGAAGAGCACCAATTGTAATTAATTGGCCCATCCCTTTCAAAACTTTGCTCATATTTTTCTAATCCAGCCAAACCTCTCTGCAAAACAGCATCTTTAAAAAAGACCACTAGGTTATGCTATGGAGAGACTTTGTGGGAGATTTATCAAAGTTGTCTATTTCCCACATCAATATAGACCAACCTACATTGGGTTAGGCCGGTCTAATGTGAGCTTAATTTATCAAAAGTCTCAGTGCTCTGGATAAATTCTGCGCACAGACTTCGGCATCTATGGTTTGTACAGTATTTAAACGCTTGTCATAAGAACATATATGAAAGGAGTAGAATTAGGGTTATTCTAAGAGATGGAATGTTTACTAAGATCTTACATGTTTACTCAGAGCCTGCTCCTCTATGGTAAACACCACATTTAAAACTCATACCAGGAGTGGGGTTCACACCCACGCGGATACATATCCATTGGATCTTAAGTCCAATGCCTTAACCACTCGTCCATCCTGGTGGACTGTTTGAGTTATTTTGCTTCATTGTGACTGAGATTTATACTTTGAATGTAAAATAATTGTTAGAGGATATTTGAAGTGGAAGATTACTTTGGTTATTACAGAAGATCAACTGGATGCCAAGATGATGCAAGTTACTCAGAGAACATTCTTCTTTGGAACACTTTGGAGAATGCCAAGGTTAAAACTCATACCAGGAGTGGGGTTCGAACCCACGCGGATACATATCCATTGGATCTTAAGTCCAACGCCTTAACCACTCGGCCATCCTGGTGAACTGTTTGAGTTAATTTGCATCATTGTGACTGAGATTTATACTTTGAATGTAAAATAGTTGTAAGAGGATATTTGAAGTCGAAGATTACTATGGTTATTACAGAAGATCAACTGGATGCCAAGATGATTCAAGTTAATGGGGTCAGTGCTACCGTCTTTTGTTGTGGCTCATTGATTCCATTTTATTCCTTTCATTAAGTGTTGTACACAAACATTCCACAAAGAACCACTGTTAACCACAGAGTTGTTTGGAAACATCATAGAATGGTCAGAGATTTCCTGGGTAAAAACAGAGATTAGTTTTTGGATACCTTCAAAATATTTTTAAAAGGGTGCGAAAGAGCACCAATAGTAATTAATTGGACCATCACTTTCAATACTTTGCTTCTATTTTTCTAATCCAGCCAAACCTCTCCGGAAAACAGCATCTTTAAAAAAGACCACTAGATTATGCTATTGAAAGACTATGTGGGAGATTTATCAAAGTTGTCTATTTCCCACATAGATACCTTGGATATCTTCAAAATATTTTTAAAAGGGGGCAGAAGAGCACCAATTGTAATTAATTGGCCCATCCCTTTCAAAACTTTGCTCATATTTTTCTAATCAAGCCAAACCTCTCTGGAAAACAGCATCTTTAAAAAAGACCACTAGGTTATGCTATGGAGAGACTTTGTGGGAGATCTATCAAAGTTGTCTATTTCCCACATCAATATAGACCAACGTACAGTGGGTTAGGCCGGTCTAATGTGCGCTTAATTTATCAAATGTCTCAGAGCTCTGGATAAATTCTGCGCACAGACGTCGGCATCTATGGTTTGTACAATATTTAAACGCTTGTCATAAGAACATATATGAAAGGAGTAGAATTAGGGTTATTCTAAGAGATGGAATGTTTACTAAGATCTTACATGTTTACTCAGAGCCTGCTCCTCTATGGTAAACACCACATTTAAAACTCATACCAGGAGTGGGGTTCACACCCACGCGGATACATATCCATTGGATCTTAAGTCCAATGCCTTAACCACTCGTCCATCCTGGTGGACTGTTTGAGTTATTTTGCATCATTGTGACTGAGATTTATACTTTGAATGTAAAATAGTTGTTAGAGGATATTTGAAGTGGAAGATTACTTTGGTTATTACAGAAGATCAACTGGATGCCAAGATGATGCAAGTTACTCAGAGAACATTCTTCTTTGGAACACTTTGGAGAATGCCAAGGTTAAAAGTTGTACCAGGAGTGGGGTTCGAACCCACGCGGATACATATCCATTGGATCTTAAGTCCAACGCCTTAACCACTCGGCCATCCTGGTGAACTGTTTGAGTTAATTTGCATCATGTGACTGAGATTTATACTTTGAATGTAAAATAGTTGTAAGAGGATATTTGAAGTCGAAGATTACTATGGTTATTACAAAAGATCAACTGGATGCCAAGATGATTCAAGTTAATGGGGTCAGTGCTACCGTCTTTTGTTGTGGCTCATTGATTCCATTTTATTCCTTTCATTAAGTGTTGTACACAAACATTCCACAAAGAACCACTGTTAACCACAGAGTTGTTTGGAAACATCATAGTATGGTCAGAGATTTCCTGGGTAAAAACAGAGATTAGTTTTTGGATACCTTCAAAATATTTTTAAAAGGGTGCGGAAGAGCACCAATAGTAATTAATTGGCCCCTCACTTTCAATACTTTGCTCGTATTTTTCTAATCCAGCCAAACCTCTCCGGAAAACAGCATCTTTAAAAAAGACCACTAGATTATGTTATTGAAAGACTTTGTGGGAGATTTATCAAAGTTGTCTATTTCCCACATAGATACCTTGGATATCTTCAAAATATTTTTAAAAGGGGGCAGAAGAGCACCAATTGTAATTAATTGGCCCATCCCTTTCAAAACGTTGCTCATATTTTTCTAATCCAGCCAAACCTCTCTGCAAAACAGCATCTTTAAAAAAGACCACTAGGTTATGCTATGGAGAGACTTTGTGGGAGATTTATCAAAGTTGTCTATTTCCCACATCAATATAGACCAACCTACAGTGGGTTAGGCCGGTCTAATGTGCGCTTCATTTATCAAAAGTCTCAGTGCTCTGGATAAATTCTGCGCACAGACTTCGGCATCTATGGTTTGTACAGTATTTAAACGCTTGTCATAAGAACATATATGAAAGGAGTAGAATTAGGGTTATTCTAAGAGATGGAATGTTTACTAAGATCTTACATGTTTACTCAGAGCCTGCTCCTCTATGGTAAACACCACATTTAAAACTCATACCAGGCGTGGGGTTCACACCCATGCGGATACATATCCATTGGATCTTAAGTTCAATGCCTTAACCACTCGTCCATCCTGGTGGACTGTTTGAGTTATTTTGCTTCATTGTGACTGAGATTTATACTTTGAATGTAAAATAGTTGTTAGAGGATATTTGAAGTGGAAGATTACTTTGGTTATTACAGAAGATCAACTGGATGCCAAGATGATGCAAGTTACTCAGAGAACATTCTTCTTTGGAACACTTTGGAGAATGCCAAGGTTAAAACTCATACCAGGAGTGGGGTTCGAACCCACGCGGATACATATCCATTGGATCTTAAATCCAACGCCTTAACCACTCGGCCATCCTGGAGAACTGTTTGAGTTAGTTTGCATCATTGTGACTGAGATTTATACTTTGAATGTAAAATAGTTGTAAGAGGATAATTGAAGTCGAAGATTACTATGGTTATTACAGAAGATCAACTGGATGCCAAGATGATTCAAGTTAATGGGGTCAGTGCTACCGTCTTTTGTTGTGGCTCATTGATTCCATTTTATTCCTTTCATTAAGTGTTGTACACAAACATTCCACAAAGAATCACTGTTAACCACAGAGTTGTTTGGAAACATCATAGTATGGTCAGAGATTTCCTGGGTAAAAACAGAGATTAGTTTTTGGGTACCTTCAAAATATTTTTAAAAGGGTGCGGAAGAGCAACAATAGTAATAAATTGGCCCATCCCTTTCAAACCTTTGCTCATATTTTTCTAATCCAGCCAAACCTCTCCGGAAAACAGCATCTTTAAAAAAGACCACTAGGTTATGCTATGGAGAGACTTTGTGGGAGATCTATCAAAGTTGTCTATTTCCCACATCAATATAGACCAACCTACAGTGGGTTAGGCCGGTCTAATGTGCGCTTAATTTATCAAAAGTCTCAGTGCTCTGGATAAATTTTGCGCACAGACTTCGGCATCTATGGTTTGTACAGTATTTAAACGCTTGTCATAAGAACATATATGAAAGGAGTAGAATTAGGGTTATTCTAAGAGATGGAATGTTTACTAAGATCTTACATGTTTACTCAGAGCATGCTCCTCTATGGTAAACACCACATTTAAAACTCATACCAGGAGTGGGGTTCACACCCACGCGGATACATATCCATTGGATCTTAAGTCCAATGCCTTAACCACTCGGCCATCCTGGTGGACTGTTTGAGTTATTTTGCATCATTGTGACTGAGATTTATACTTTGAATGTAAAATAGTTGTTAGAGGATATTTGAAGTGGAAGATTACTTTGGTTATTACAGAAGATCCACTGGATGCCAAGATGATGCAAGTTACTCAGAGAACATTCTTCTTTGGAACACTTTGGAGAATGCCAAGGTTAAAACTCATACCAGGAGTGGGGTTCGAACCCACGCGGATACATATCCATTGGAACTTAAGTCCAACGCCTTAACCACTCGGCCATCCTGGTAAACTGTTTGAGTTAAGTTGCATCATTGTGACTGAGATGTATACTTTGAATGTAAAATAGTTGTAAGAGGATATTTGAAGTCGAAGATTACTATGGTTATTACAGAAGATCAACTGGATGCCAAGATGATTCAAGTTAATGGGGTCAGTGCTACCGTCTTTTGTTGTGGCTCATTGATTCCATTTTATTCCTTTCATTAAGTGTTGTACACAAACATTCCACAAAGAACCACTGTTAACCACAGAGTTGTTTGGAAACATCATAGTATGGTCAGAGATTTCCTGGGTAAAAACAGAGATTAGTTTTTGGATACCTTCAAAATATTTTTAAAAGGGTGCGGAAGAGCACCAATAGTAATTTATTGGCCCATCACTTTCAATACTTTGCTCGTATTTTTCTAATCCAGCCAAACCTCTCCGGAAAACAGCATATTTAAAAAAGACCACTAGATTATGCTATTGAAAGACTTTGTGGGAGATTTATCAAAGTTGTCTATTTCCCACATAGATACCTTGGATATCTTCAAAATATTTTTAAAAGGGGGCAGAAGAGCACCAATTGTAATTAATTGGCCCATCCCTTTCAAAACTTTGCTCATATTTTTCTAATCCAGCCAAACCTCTCTGCAAAACAGCATCTTTAAAAAAGACCACTAGGTTATGCTATGGAGAGACTTTGTGGGAGATTTATCAAAGTTGTCTATTTCCCACATCAATATAGACCAACCTACATTGGGTTAGGCCGGTCTAATGTGAGCTTAATTTATCAAAAGTCTCAGTGCTCTGGATAAATTCTGCGCACAGACTTCGGCATCTATGGTTTGTACAGTATTTAAACGCTTGTCATAAGAACATATATGAAAGGAGTAGAATTAGGGTTATTCTAAGAGATGGAATGTTTACTAAGATCTTACATGTTTACTCAGAGCCTGCTCCTCTATGGTAAACACCACATTTAAAACTCATACCAGGAGTGGGGTTCACACCCACGCGGATACATATCCATTGGATCTTAAGTCCAATGCCTTAACCACTCGTCCATCCTGGTGGACTGTTTGAGTTATTTTGCTTCATTGTGACTGAGATTTATACTTTGAATGTAAAATAGTTGTTAGAGGATATTTGAAGTGGAAGATTACTTTGGTTATTACAGAAGATCAACTGGATGCCAAGATGATGCAAGTTACTCAGAGAACATTCTTCTTTGGAACACTTTGGAGAATGCCAAGGTTAATACTCATACCAGGAGTGGGGTTCGAACCCACGCGGATACATATCCATTGGATCTTAAGTCCAACACCTTAACCACTCGGCCATCCTGGTGAACTGTTTGAGTTAATTTGCATCATTGTGACTGAGATTTATACTTTGAATGTAAAATAGTTGTAAGAGGATATTTGAAGTCGAAGATTACTATGGTTATTACAGAAGATCAACTGGATGCCAAGATGATTCAAGTTAATGGGGTCAGTGCTACCGTCTTTTGTTGTGGCTCATTGATTCCATTTTATTCCTTTCATTAAGTGTTGTACACAAACATTCCACAAAGAACCACTGTTAACCACAGAGTTGTTTGGAAACATCATAGTATGGTCAGAGATTTCCTGGGTAAAAACAGAGATTAGTTTTTGGATACCTTCAAAATATTTTTAAAAGGGTGCGAAAGAGCACCAATAGTAATTAATTGGACCATCACTTTCAATACTTTGCTTCTATTTTTCTAATCCAGCCAAACCTCTCCGGAAAACAGCATCTTTAAAAAAGACCACTAGATTATGCTATTGAAAGACTATGTGGGAGATTTATCAAAGTTGTCTATTTCCCACATAGATACCTTGGATATGTTCAAAATATTTTTAAAAGGGGGCAGAAGAGCACCAATTGTAATTAATTGGCCCATCCCTTTCAAAACTTTGCTCATATTTTTCTAATCCAGCCAAACCTCTCTGCAAAACAGCATCTTTAAAAAAGACCACTATGGAGAGACTTTGTGGGAGATTTATCAAAGTTGTCTATTTCCCACATCAATATAGACCAACCTACAGTGGGTTAGGCCGGTCTAATGTGCGCTTAATTTATCAAAAGTCTCAGTGCTCTGGATAAATTCTGCGCACAGACTTCGGCATCTATGGTTTGTACAGTATTTAAACGCTTGTCATAAGAACATATATGAAAGGAGTAGAATTAGGGTTATTCTAAGAGATGGAATGTTTACTAAGATCTTACATGTTTACTCAGAGCCTGCTCCTCTATGGTAAACACCACATTTAAAACTCATACCAGGAGTGGGGTTCGAACCCTTGCTGATACATATCCAATGGATCTTAAGTCAAATGCCTTAACCACTCGTCCATCCTGGTGGACTGTTTGAGTTATTTTGCATCATTGTGAATGAGATTTATACTTTGAATGTAAAATAGTTGTTAGAGGATATTTGAAGTGGAAGATTACTTTGGTTATTACAGAAGATCAACTGGATGCCAAGATGATGCAAGTTACTCAGAGAACATTCTTCTTTGGAACACTTTGGAGAATGCCAAGGTTAAAACTCATACCAGGAGTGGGGTTCAAACCCACGCGTATACATATCCATTGGATCTTAAGTCCAACGCCTTAACCACTCGGCCATCCTGGTGAACTGTTTGAGCTAATTTGCATCATTGTGACTGAGATGTATACTTTGAATGTAAAATAGTTGTAAGAGGATATTTGAAGTCGAAGATTACTATGGTTATTACAGAAGATCAACTGGATGCCAAGATGATTCAAGTTAATGGGGTCAGTGCTACCGTCTTTTGTTGTGGCTCATTGATTCCATTTTATTCCTTTCATTAAGTGTTGTACACAAACATTCCACAAAGAACCACTGTTAACCACAGAGTTGTTTGGAAACATCATAGTATGGTCAGAGATTTCCTGGGTAAAAACAGAGATTAGTTTTTGGATACCTTCAAAATATTTTTAAAAGGGTGCGGAAGAGCACCAATAGTAATTAATTGGCCCATCACTTTCAATACTTTGCTCCTATTTTTCTAATCCAGCCAAACCTCTCCGGAAAACAGCATCTTTAAAAAAGACCACTAGATTATGCTATTGAAAGACTTTGTGGGAGATTTATCAAAGTTGTCTATTTCCCACATAGATACCTTGGATATCTTCAAAATATTTTAAAAGGGGGCAGAAGAGCACCAATTGTAATTAATTGGCCCATCCCTTTCAAAACTTTGCTCATATTTTTCTAATCCAGCCAAACCTCTCTGCAAAACAGCATCTTTAAAAAAAGACCACTAGGTTATGCTATGGAGAGACTTTGTGGGAGATTTATCAAAGTTGTCTATTTCCCACATCAATATAGACCAACCTACAGTGGGTTAGGCCGGTCTAATGTGCGCTTCATTTATCAAAAGTCTCAGTGCTCTGGATAAATTCTGCGCACAGACTTCGGCATCTATGGTTTGTACAGTATTTAAACGCTTGTCATAAGAACATATATGAAAGGAGTAGAATTAGGGTTATTCTAAGAGATGGAATGTTTACTAAGATCTTACATGTTTACTCAGAGCCTGCTCCTCTATGGTAAACACCACATTTAAAACTCATACCAGGAGTGGGGTTCGCACCCACACGGATACATATCCATTGGATCTTAAGTCCAATGCCTTAACCACTCGTCCATCCTGGTGGACTGTTTGAGTTATTTTGCATCATTGTGACTGAGATTTATACTTTGAATGTAAAATAGTTGTTAGAGGATATTTGAAGTGGAAGATTACTTTGGTTATTACAGAAGATCAACTGGATGCCAAGATGATGCAAGTTACTCAGAGAACATTCTTCTTTGGAACACTTTGGAGAATGCCAAGGTTAAAACTCATACCAGGAGTGGGGTTCGAACCCACGCGGATACATATCCATTGGATCTTAAGTCCAACGCCTTAACCACTCGGCCATCCTGGTGAACTGTTTGAGTTAATTTGCATCATTGTGACTGAGATTTATACTTTGCATGTAAAATAGTTGTAAGAGGATAATTGAAGTCGAAGATTACTATGGTTATTACAGAAGATCAACTGGATGCCAAGATGATTCAAGTTAATGGGGTCAGTGCTACCGTCTTTTGTTGTGGCTCATTGATTCCATTTTATTCCTTTCATTAAGTGTTGTACACAAACATTCCACAAAGAACCACTGTTAACCACAGAGTTGTTTGGAAACATCATAGTATGGTCAGAGATTTCCTGGGTAAAAACAGAGATTAGTTTTTGGGTACCTTCAAAATATTTTTAAAAGGGTGCGGAAGAGCAACAATAGTAATTAATTGGCCCATCCCTTTCAAAACTTTGCTCATATTTTTCTAATCCAGCCAAACCTCTCCGGAAAACAGCATCTTTAAAAAAGACCACTAGGTTATGCTATGGAGAGACTTTGTGGGAGATTTATCAAAGTTGTCTATTTCCCACATCAATATAGACCAACCTACAGTGGGTTAGGCCGGTCTAATGTGAGCTTAATTTATCAAAAGTCTCAGTGCTCTGGATAAATTCTGCGCACAGACTTCGGCATCTATGGTTTGTACAGTATTTAAACGCTTGTCATAAGAACATATATGAAAGGAGTAGAATTAGGGTTATTCTAAGAGATGGAATGTTTACTAAGATCTTACATGTTTACTCAGAGCCTGCTCCTCTATGGTAAACACCACATTTAAAACTCATACCAGGAGTGGGGTTCACACCCACGCGGATACATATCCATTGGATCTTAAGTCCAATGCCTTAACCACTCGTCCATCCTGGTGGACTGATTGAGTTATTTTGCATCATTGTGACTGAGATTTATACTTTGAATGTAAAATAGTTGTTAGAGGATATTTGAAGTGGAAGATTACTTTGGTTATTACAGAAGATCAACTGGATGCCAAGATGATGCAAGTTACTCAGAGAACATTCTTCTTTGGAACACTTTGGAGAATGCCAAGGTTAAAAGTTGTACCAGGAGTGGGGTTCGAACCCACGCAGATACATATCCATTGGATCTTAAGTCCAACGCCTTAACCACTCGGCCATCCTGGGGAACTGTTTGAGTTAATTTGCATCATGTGACTGAGATTTATACTTTGAATGTAAAATAGTTGTAAGAGGATATTTGAAGTCGAAGATTACTATGGTTATTACAAAAGATCAACTGGATGCCAAGATGATTCAAGTTAATGGGGTCAGTGCTACCGTCTTTTGTTGTGGCTCATTGATTCCATTTTATTCCTTTCATTAAGTGTTGTACACAAACATTCCACAAAGAACCACTGTTAACCACAGAGTTGTTTGGAAACATCATAGTATGGTCAGAGATTTCCTGGGTAAAAACAGAGATTAGTTTTTGGATACCTTCAAAATATTTTTAAAAGGGTGCGGAAGAGCACCAATAGTAATTAATTGGCCCATCACTTTCAATACTTTGCTCGTATTTTTCTAATCCAGCCAAACCTCTCCGGAAAACAGCATCTTTAAAAAAGACCACTAGATTATGCTATTGAAAGACTTTGTGGGAGATTTATCAAAGTTGTCTATTTCCCACATAGATACCTTGGATATCTTCAAAATATTTTTAAAAGGGGGCAGAAGAGCACCAATTGTAATTAATTGGCCCATCCCTTTCAAAACTTTGCTCATATTTTTCTAATCCAGCCAAACCTCTCTGCAAAACAGCATCTTTAAAAAAGACCACTAGGTTATGCTATGGAGAGACTTTGTGGGAGATTTATCAAAGTTGTCTATTTCCCACATCAATATAGACCAACCTACAGTGGGTTAGGCCGGTCTAATGTGCGCTTCATTTATCAAAAGTCTCAGTGCTCTGGATAAATTCTGCGCACAGACTTCGGCATCTATGGTTTGTACAGTATTTAAACGCTTGTCATAAGAACATATATGAAAGGAGTAGAATTAGGGTTATTCTAAGAGATGGAATGTTTACTAAGATCTTACATGTTTACTCAGAGCCTGCTCCTCTATGGTAAACACCACATTTAAAACTCATACCAGGCGTGGGGTTCACACCCACACGGATACATATCCATTGGATCTTAAGTCCAATGCCTTAACCACTCGTCCATCCTGGTGGACTGTTTGAGTTATTTTGCTTCATTGTGACTGAGATTTATACTTTGAATGTAAAGTAGTTGTTAGAGGATATTTGAAGTGGAAGATTACTTTGGTTATTACAGAAGATCAACTGGATGCCAAGATGATGCAAGTTACTCAGAGAACATTCTTCTTTGGAACACTTTGGAGAATGCCAAGGTTAAAACTCATACCAGGAGTGGGGTTCGAACCCACGCGGATACATATCCATTGGATCTTAAGTCCAACGCCTTAACCACTCGGCCATCCTGGTGAACTGTTTGAGTTAATTTGCATCATTGTGACTGAGATTTATACTTTGAATGTAAAATAGTTGTAAGAGGATAATTGAAGTCGAAGATTACTATGGTTATTACAGAAGATCAACTGGATGCCAAGATGATTCAAGTTAATGGGGTCAGTGCTACCGTCTTTTGTTGTGGCTCATTGATTCCATTTTATTCCTTTCATTAAGTGTTGTACACAAACATTCCACAAAGAACCACTGTTAACCACAGAGTTGTTTGGAAACATCATAGTATGGTCAGAGATTTCCTGGGTAAAAACAGAGATTAGTTTTTGGGTACCTTCAAAATATTTTTAAAAGGGTGCGGAAGAGCAACAATAGTAATAAATTGGCCCATCCCTTTCAAAACTTTGC
Source organism: Hyla sarda (assembly GCF_029499605.1). Taxonomy (NCBI): domain Eukaryota; kingdom Metazoa; phylum Chordata; class Amphibia; order Anura; family Hylidae; genus Hyla; species Hyla sarda. Next base: position 335,876,794 of record NC_079191.1, read on the forward strand.
TCATATTTTTCTAATCCAGCCAAACCTCTCCGGAAAACAGCATCTTTAAAAAAGACCACTAGGTTATGCTATGGAGAGACTTTGTGGGAGATCTATCAAAGTTGTCTATTTCCCACATCAATATAGACCAACCTACAGTGGGTAAGGCCGGTCTAATGTGCGCTTAATTTATCAAAAGTCTCAGTGCTCTGGATAAATTCTGCGCACAGACTTCGGCATCTATGGTTTGTACAGTATTTAAACGCTTGTCATAAGAACATATATGAAAGGAGTAGAATTAGGGTTATTCTAAGAGATGGAATGTTTACTAAGATCTTACATGTTTACTCAGAGCATGCTCCTCTATGGTAAACACCACATTTAAAACTCATACCAGGAGTGGGGTTCACACCCACGCGGATACATATCCATTGGATCTTAAGTCCAATGCCTTAACCAGTCGGCCATCCTGGTGGACTGTTTGAGTTATTTTGCATCATTGTGACTGAGATTTATACTTTGAATGTAAAATAGTTGTTAGAGGATATTTGAAGTGGAAGATTACTTTGGTTATTACAGAAGATCCACTGGATGCCAAGATGATGCAAGTTACTCAGAGAACATTCTTCTTTGGAACACTTTGGAGAATGCCAAGGTTAAAACTCATACCAGGAGTGGGGTTCGAACCCACGCGGATACATATCCATTGGATCTTAAGTCCAACGCCTTAACCACTCGGCCATCCTGGTAAACTGTTTGAGTTAATTTGCATCATTGTGACTGAGATTTATACTTTGAATGTAAAATAGTTGTAAGAGGATATTTGAAGTCGAAGATTACTATGGTTATTACAGAAGATCAACTGGATGCCAAGATGATTCAAGTTAATGGGGTCAGTGCTACCGTCTTTTGTTGTGGCTCATTGATTCCATTTTATTCCTTTCATTAAGTGTTGTACACAAACATTCCACAAAGAACCACTGTTAACCACAGAGTTGTTTGGAAACATCATAGTATGGTCAGAGATTTCCTGGGTAAAAACAGAGATTAGTTTTTGGATACCTTCAAAATATTTTTAAAAGGGTGCAGAAGAGCACCAATAGTAATTAATTGGCCCATCACTTTCAATACTTTGCTCGTATTTTTCTAATCCAGCCAAACCTCTCCGGAAAACAGCATCTTTAAAAAAGACCACTAGATTATGCTATTGAAAGACTTTGTGGGAGATTTATCAAAGTTGTCTATTTCCCACATAGATACCTTGGATATCTTCAAAATATTTTTAAAAGGGGGCAGAAGAGCACCAATTGTAATTAATTGGCCCATCCCTTTCAAAACTTTGCTCATATTTTTCTAATCCAGCCAAACCTCTCTGCAAAACAGCATCTTTAAAAAAGACCACTAGGTTATGCTATGGAGAGACTTTGTGGGAGATTTATCAAAGTTGTCTATTTCCCACATCAATATAGACCAACCTACAGTGGGTTAGGCCGGTCTAATGTGCGCTTCATTTATCAAAAGTCTCAGTGCTCTGGATAAATTCTGCGCACAGACTTCGGCATCTATGGTTTGTACAGTATTTAAACGCTTGTCATAAGAACATATATGAAAGGAGTAGAATTAGGGTTATTCTAAGAGATGGAATGTTTACTAAGATCTTACATGTTTACTCAGAGCCTGCTCCTCAATGGTAAACACCACATTTAAAACTCATACCAGGAGTGGGGTTCACACCCACGCGGATACATATCCATTGGATCTTAAGTCCAATGCCTTAACCACTCGTCCATCCTGGTGGACTGTTTGAGTTATTTTGCATCATTGTGACTGAGATTTATACTTTGAATGTAAAATAGTTGTTAGAGGATATTTGAATTGGAAGATTACTTTGGTTATTACAGAAGATCAACTGGATGCCAAGATGATGCAAGTTACTCAGAGAACATTCTTCTTTGGAACACTTTGGAGAATGCCAAGGTTAAAACTCATACCAGGAGTGGGGTTCGAACCCACGCGGATACATATCCATTGGATCTTAAGTCCAACGCCTCAACCACTCGGTCATGCTGGTGACCTGTTTGAGTTAATTTGCATCATTGTGACTGAGATTTATACTTTGAATGTAAAATAGTTGTAAGAGGATATTTGAAGTCGAAGATTACTATGGTTATTACAGAAGATTAACTGGATGCCAAGATCATTCAAGTTAATGGGGTCAGTGCTACCGTCTTTTGTTGTGGCTCATTGATTCCATTTTATTCCTTTCATTAAGTGTTGTACACAAACATTCCACAAAGAACCACTGTTAACCACAGAGTTGTTTGGAAACATCATAGTATGGTCAGAGATTTCCTGGGTAAAAACAGAGATTAGTTTTTGGATACCTTCAAAATATTTTTAAAAGGGTGCGGAAGAGCACCAATAGTAATTTATTGGCCCATCACTTTCAATACTTTGCTCGTATTTTTCTAATCCAGCCAAACCTCTCCGGAAAACAGCATATTTAAAAAAGACCACTAGATTATGCTATTGAAAGACTTTGTGGGAGATTTATCAAAGTTATCTATTTCCCACATAGATACCTTGGATATCTTCAAAATATTTTTAAAAGGGGGCAGAAGAGCACCAATTGTAATTAATTGGCCCATCCCTTTCAAAACTTTGCTCATATTTTTCTAATCAAGCCAAACCTCTCTGCAAAACAGCATCTTTAAAAAAGACCACTAGGTTATGCTATGGAGAGACTTTGTGGGAGATTTATCAAAGTTGTCTATTTCCCACATCAATATAGACCAACCTACATTGGGTTAGGCCGGTCTAATGTGAGCTTAATTTATCAAAAGTCTCAGTGCTCTGGATAAATTCTGCGCACAGACTTCGGCATCTATGGTTTGTACAGTATTTAAACGCTTGTCATAAGAACATATATGAAAGGAGTAGAATTAGGGTTATTCTAAGAGATGGAATGTTTACTAAGATCTTACATGTTTACTCAGAGCCTGCTCCTCTATGGTAAACACCACATTTAAAACTCATACCAGGAGTGGGGTTCGCACCCACCCGGATACATATCCATTGGATCTTAAGTCCAATGCCTTAACCACTCGTCCATCCTGGTGGACTGTTTGAGTTATTTTGCTTCATTGTGACTGAGATTTATACTTTGAATGTAAAATAGTTGTTAGAGGATATTTGAAGTGGAAGATTACTTTGGTTATTACAGAAGATCAACTGGATGCCAAGATGATGCAAGTTACTCAGAGAACATTCTTCTTTGGAACACTTTGGAGAATGCCAAGGTTAAAACTCATACCAGGAGTGGGGTTCGAACCCACGCGGATACATATCCATTGGATCTTAAGTCCAATGCCTTAACCACTCGGCCATCCTGGTGAACTGTTTGAGTTAATTTGCATCATTGTGACTGAGATTTATACTTTGAATGTAAAATAGTTGTAAGAGGATATTTGAAGTCGAAGATTACTATGGTTATTACAGAAGATCAACTGGATGCCAAGATGATTCAAGTTAATGGGGTCAGTGCTACCGTCTTTTGTTGTGGCTCATTGATTCCATTTTATTCCTTTCATTAAGTGTTGTACACAAACATTCCACAAAGAACCACTGTTAACCACAGAGTTGTTTGGAAACATCATAGTATGGTCAGAGATTTCCTGGGTAAAAACAGAGATTAGTTTTTGGATACCTTCAAAATATTTTTAAAAGGGTGCGAAAGAGCACCAATAGTAATTAATTGGACCATCACTTTCAATACTTTGCTTCTATTTTTCTAATCCAGCCAAACCTCTCCGGAAAACAGCATCTTTAAAAAAGACCACTAGATTATGCTATTGAAAGACTATGTGGGAGATTTATCAAAGTTGTCTATTTCCCACATAGATACCTTGGATATCTTCAAAATATTTTTAAAAGGGGGCAGAAGAGCACCAATTGTAATTAATTGGCCCATCCCTTTCAAAACTTTGCTCATATTTTTCTAATCCAGCCAAACCTCTCTGCAAAACAGCATCTTTAAAAAAGACCACTAGGTTATGCTATGGAGAGACTTTGTGGGAGATTTATCAAAGTTGTCTATTTCCCACATCAATATAGACCAACCTACAGTGGGTTAGGCCGGTCTAATGTGCGCTTAATTTATCAAATGTCTCAGTGCTCTGGATAAATTCTGCGCACAGACTTCGGCATCTATGGTTTGTACAGTATTTAAACGCTTGTCATAAGAACATATATGAAAGGAGTAGAATTAGGGTTATTCTAAGAGATGGAATGTTTACTAAGATCTTACATGTTTACTCAGAGCCTGCTCCTCTATGGTAAACACCACATTTAAAACTCATACCAGGAGTGGGGTTCACACCCACGCGGATACATATCCATTGGATCTTAAGTCCAATGCCTTAACCACTCGTCCATCCTGGTGGACTGTTTGAGTTATTTTGCATCATTGTGACTAAGATTTATACTTTGAATGTAAAATAGTTGTTAGAGGATATTTGAAGTGGAAGATTACTTTGGTTATTACAGAAGATCAAGTGGATGCCAAGATGATGCAAGTTACTCAGAGAAAATTCTTCTTTGGAACACTTTGCAGAATGCCAAGGTTAGAAGTCGTACCAGGAGTGGGGTTCGAACCCACGCGGATACATATCCATTGGATCTTAAGTCCAACGCCTTAACCACTCGGCCATCCTGGTGAACTGTTTGAGTTAATTTGCATCATGTGACTGAGATTTATACTTTGAATGTAAAATAGTTGTAAGAGGATATTTGAAGTCGAAGATTACTATGGTTATTACAAAAGATCAACTGGATGCCAAGATGATTCAAGTTAATGGGGTCAGTGCTACCGTCTTTTGTTGTGGCTCATTGATTCCATTTTATTCCTTTCATTAAGTGTTGTACACAAACATTCCACAAAGAACCACTGTTAACCACAGAGTTGTTTGGAAACATCATAGTATGGTCAGAGATTTCCTGGGTAAAAACAGAGATTAGTTTTTGGATACCTTCAAAATATTTTTAAAAGGGTGCGGAAGAGCACCAATAGTAATTAATTGGCCCATCCCTTTCAAAACTTTGCTCATATTTTTCTAATCCAGCCAAACCTCTCCGGAAAACAGCATCTTTAAAAAAGACCACTAGATTATGCTATTGAAAGACTTTGTGGGAGATTTATCAAAGTTGTCTATTTCCCACATAGATACCTTGGATATCTTCAAAATATTTTTAAAAGGGGGCAGAAGAGCACCAATTGTAATTAATTGGCCCATCCCTTTCAAAACTTTGCTCATATTTTTCTAATCCAGCCAAACCTCTCTGCAAAACAGCATCTTTAAAAAAGACCACTAGGTTATGCTATGGAGAGACTTTGTGGGAGATTTATCAAAGTTGTCTATTTCCCACATCAATATAGACCAACCTACAGTGGGTTAGGCCGGTCTAATGTGCGCTTCATTTATCAAAAGTCTCAGTGCTCTGGATAAATTCTGCGCACAGACTTCGGCATCTATGGTTTGTACAGTATTTAAACGCTTGTCATAAGAACATATATGAAAGGAGTAGAATTAGGGTTATTCTAAGAGATGGAATGTTTACTAAGATCTTACATGTTTACTCAGAGCCTGCTCCTCTATGGTAAACACCACATTTAAAACTCATACCAGGAGTGGGGTTCGCACCCACACGGATACATATCCATTGGATCTTAAGTCCAATGCCTTAACCACTCGTCCATCCTGGTGGACTGTTTGAGTTATTTTGCATCATTGTGACTGAGATTTATACTTTGAATGTAAAATAGTTGTTAGAGGATATTTGAAGTGGAAGATTACTTTGGTTATTACAGAAGATCAACTGGATGCCAAGATGATGCAAGTTACTCAGAGAACATTCTTCTTTGGAACACTTTGGAGAATGCCAAGGTTAAAACTCATACCAGGAGTGGGGTTCGAACCCACGCGGATACATATCCATTGGATCTTAAGTCCAACGCCTTAACCACTCGGCCATCCTGGTGAACTGTTTGAGTTAATTTGCATCATTGTGACTGAGATTTATACTTTGCATGTAAAATAGTTGTAAGAGGATAATTGAAGTCGAAGATTACTATGGTTATTACAGAAGATCAACTGGATGCCAAGATGATTCAAGTTAATGGGGTCAGTGCTACCGTCTTTTGTTGTGGCTCATTGATTCCATTTTATTCCTTTCATTAAGTGTTGTACACAAACATTCCACAAAGAACCACTGTTAACCACAGAGTTGTTTGGAAACATCATAGTATGGTCAGAGATTTCCTGGGTAAAAACAGAGATTAGTTTTTGGGTACCTTCAAAATATTTTTAAAAGGGTGCGGAAGAGCAACAATAGTAATTAATTGGCCCATCCCTTTCAAAACTTTGCTCATATTTTTCTAATCCAGCCAAACCTCTCCGGAAAACAGCATCTTTAAAAAAGACCACTAGGTTATGCTATGGAGAGACTTTGTGGGAGATTTATCAAAGTTGTCTATTTCCCACATCAATATAGACCAACCTACAGTGGGTTAGGCCGGTCTAATGTGAGCTTAATTTATCAAAAGTCTCAGTGCTCTGGATAAATTCTGCGCACAGACTTCGGCATCTATGGTTTGTACAGTATTTAAACGCTTGTCATAAGAACATATATGAAAGGAGTAGAATTAGGGTTATTCTAAGAGATGGAATGTTTACTAAGATCTTACATGTTTACTCAGAGCCTGCTCCTCTATGGTAAACACCACATTTAAAACTCATACCAGGAGTGGGGTTCACACCCACGCGGATACATATCCATTGGATCTTAAGTCCAATGCCTTAACCACTCGTCCATCCTGGTGGACTGATTGAGTTATTTTGCATCATTGTGACTGAGATTTATACTTTGAATGTAAAATAGTTGTTAGAGGATATTTGAAGTGGAAGATTACTTTGGTTATTACAGAAGATCAACTGTATGCCAAGATGATGCAAGTTACTCAGAGAACATTCTTCTTTGGAACACTTTGGAGAATGCCAAGGTTAAAAGTTGTACCAGGAGTGGGGTTCGAACCCACGCGGATACATATCCATTGGATCTTAAGTCCAACGCCTTAACCACTCGGCCATCCTGGTGAACTGTTTGAGTTAATTTGCATCATGTGACTGAGATTTATACTTTGAATGTAAAATAGTTGTAAGAGGATATTTGAAGTCGAAGATTACTATGGTTATTACAAAAGATCAACTGGATGCCAAGATGATTCAAGTTAATGGGGTCAGTGCTACCGTCTTTTGTTGTGGCTCATTGATTCCATTTTATTCCTTTCATTAAGTGTTGTACACAAACATTCCACAAAGAACCACTGTTAACCACAGAGTTGTTTGGAAACATCATAGTATGGTCAGAGATTTCCTGGGTAAAAACAGAGATTAGTTTTTGGATACCTTCAAAATATTTTTAAAAGGGTGCGGAAGAGCTTCAATAGTAATTAATTGGCCCGTCACTTTCAATACTTTGCTCGTATTTTTCTAATCCAGCCAAACCTCTCCGGAAAACAGCATCTTTAAAAAAGACCACTAGATTATGCTATTGAAAGACTTTGTGGGAGATTTATCAAAGTTGTCTATTTCCCACATAGATACCTTGGATATCTTCAAAATATTTTTAAAAGGGGGCAGAAGAGCACCAATTGTAATTAATTTGCCCATCCCTTTCAAAACTTTGCTCATATTTTTCTAATCCAGCCAAACCTCTCTGCAAAACAGCATCTTTAAAAAAGACCACTAGGTTATGCTATGGAGAGACTTTGTGGGAGATTTATCAAAGTTGTCTATTTCCCACATCAATATAGACCAACCTACAGTGGGTTAGGCCGGTCTAATGTGCGCTTCATTTATCAAAAGTCTCAGTGCTCTGGATAAATTCTGCGCACAGACTTCGGCATCTATGGTTTGTACAGTATTTAAACGCTTGTCATAAGAACATATATGAAAGGAGTAGAATTAGGGTTATTCTAAGAGATGGAATGTTTACTAAGATCTTACATGTTTACTCAGAGCCTGCTCCTCTATGGTAAACACCACATTTAAAACTCATACCAGGCGTGGGGTTCACACCCACGCGGATACATATCCATTGGATCTTAAGTCCAATGCCTTAACCACTCGTCCATCCTGGTGGACTGTTTGAGTTATTTTGCTTCATTGTTACTGAGATTTATACTTTGAATGTAAAATAGTTGTTAGAGGATATTTGAAGTGGAAGATTACTTTGGTTATTACAGAAGATCAACTGGATGCCAAGATGATGCAAGTTACTCAGAGAACATTCTTCTTTGGAACACTTTGGAGAATGCCAAGGTTAAAACTCATACCAGGAGTGGGGTTCGAACCCACGCGGATACATATCCATTGGATCTTAAGTCCAACGCCTTAACCACTCGGCCATCCTGGTGAACTGTTTGAGTTAATTTGCATCATTGTGACTGAGATTTATACTTTGAATGTAAAATAGTTGTAAGAGGATAATTGAAGTCGAAGATTACTATGGTTATTACAGAAGATCAACTGGATGCCAAGATGATTCAAGTTAATGGGGTCAGTGCTACCGTCTTTTGTTGTGGCTCATTGATTCCATTTTATTCCTTTCATTAAGTGTTGTACACAAACATTCCACAAAGAACCACTGTTAACCACAGAGTTGTTTGGAAACATCATAGTATGGTCAGAGATTTCCTGGGTAAAAACAGAGATTAGTTTTTGGGTACCTTCAAAATATTTTTAAAAGGGTGCGGAAGAGCACCAATTGTAATTAATTGGCCCATCCCTTTCAAAACTTTGCTCATATTTTTCTAATCCAGCCAAACCTCTCCGGAAAACAGCATCTTTAAAAAAGACCACTAGGTTATGCTATGGAGAGACTTTGTGGGAGATCTATCAAAGTTGTCTATTTCCCACATCAATATAGACCAACCTACAGTGGGTTAGGCCGGTCTAATGTGCGCTTAATTTATCAAAAGTCTCAGTGCTCTGGATAAATTCTGCGCACAGACTTCGGCATCTATGGTTTGTACAGTATTTAAACGCTTGTCATAAGAACATATATGAAAGGAGTAGAATTAGGGTTATTCTAAGAGATGGAATGTTTACTAAGATCTTACATGTTTACTCAGAGCATGCTCCTCTATGGTAAACACCACATTTAAAACTCATACCAGGAGTGGGGTTCACACCCACGCGGATACATATCCATTGGATCTTAAGTCCAATGCCTTAACCACTCGGCCATCCTGGTGGACTGTTTGAGTTATTTTGCATCATTGTGACTGAGATTTATACTTTGAATGTAAAATAGTTGTTAGAGGATATTTGAAGTGGAAGATTACTTTGGTTATTACAGAAGATCCACTGGATGCCAAGATGATGCAAGTTACTCAGAGAACATTCTTCTTTGGAACACTTTGGAGAATGCCAAGGTTAAAACTCATACCAGGAGTGGGGTTCGAACCCACGCGGATACATATCCATTGGATCTTAAGTCCAACGCCTTAACCACTCGGCCATCCTGGTAAACTGTTTGAGTTAATTTGCATCATTGTGACTGAGATTTATACTTTGAATGTAAAATAGTTGTAAGAGAATATTTGAAGTCGAAGATTACTATGGTTATTACAGAAGATCAACTGGATGCCAAGATGATTCAAGTTAATGGGGTCAGTGCTACCGTCTTTTGTTGTGGCTCATTGATTCCATTTTATTCCTTTCATTAAGTGTTGTACACAAACATTCCACAAAGAACCACTGTTAACCACAGAGTTGTTTGGAAACATCATAGTATGGTCAGAGATTTCCTGGGTAAAAACAGAGATTAGTTTTTGGATACCTTCAAAATATTTTTAAAAGGGTGCGGAAGAGCACCAATAGTAATTAATTGGCCCATCCCTTTCAAAACTTTGCTCATATTTTTCTAATCAAGCCAAACCTCTCTGGAAAACAGCATCTTTAAAAAAGACCACTAGGTTATGCTATGGAGAGACTTTGTGGGAGATTTATCAAAGTTGTCTATTTCCCACATCAATATAGACCAACCTACAGTGGGTTAGGCCGGTCAAATGTGCGCTTAATTTATCAAAAGTCTCAGTGCTCTGGATAAATTCTGCGCACAGACTTCGGCATCTATGGTTTGTACAGTATTTAAACGCTTGTCATAAGAACATATATGAAAGGAGTAGAATTAGGGTTATTCTAAGAGATGGAATGTTTACTAAGATCTTATATGTTTACTCAGAGCCTGCTCCTCTATGGTAAACACCACATTTAAAACTCATACCAGGAGTGGGGTTCACACCCACGCGGATACATATCCATTGGATCTTAAGTCCAATGCCTTAACCACTCGTCCATCCTGGTGGACTGTTTGAGTTATTTTGCATCATTGTGACTGAGATTTATACTTTGAATGTAAAATAGTTGTTAGAGGATATTTGAAGTGGAAGATTACTTTGGTTATTACAGAAGATCAACTGGATGCCAAGATGATGCAAGTTACTCAGAGAACATTCTTCTTTGGAACACTTTGGAGAATGCCAAGGTTAAAACTCATACCAGGAGTGGGGTTCGAACCCACGCGGATACATATCCATTGGAACTTAAGTCCAACGCCTCAACCACTCGGTCATGCTGGTGACCTGTTTGAGTTAATTTGCATCATTGTGACTGAGATTTATACTTTGAATGTAAAATAGTTGTAAGAGGATATTTGAAGTCGAAGATTACTATGGTTATTACAGAAGATTAACTGGATGCCAAGATCATTCAAGTTAATGGGGTCAGTGCTACCGTCTTTTGTTGTGGCTCATTGATTCCATTTTATTCCTTTCATTAAGTGTTGTACACAAACATTCCACAAAGAACCACTGTTAACCACAGAGTTGTTTGGAAACATCATAGTATGGTCAGAGATTTCCTGGGTAAAAACAGAGATTAGTTTTTGGATACCTTCAAAATATTTTTAAAAGGGTGCGGAAGAGCACCAATAGTAATTTATTGGCCCATCACTTTCAATACTTTGCTCGTATTTTTCGAATCCAGCCAAACCTCTCCGGAAAACAGCATATTTAAAAAAGACCACTAGATTATGCTATTGAAAGACTTTGTGGGAGATTTATCAAAGTTGTCTATTTCCCACATAGATACCTTGGATATCTTCAAAATATTTTTAAAAGGGGGCAGAAGAGCACCAATTGTAATTAATTGGCCCATCCCTTTCAAAACTTTGCTCATATTTTTCTAATCCAGCCAAACCTCTCTGCAAAACAGCATCTTTAAAAAAGACCACTATGGAGAGACTTTGTGGGAGATTTATCAAAGTTGTCTATTTCCCACATCAATATAGACCAACCTACAGTGGGTTAGGCCGGTCTAATGTGCGCTTAATTTATCAAAAGTCTCAGTGCTCTGGATAAATTCTGCGCACAGACTTCGGCATCTATGGTTTGTACAGTATTTAAACGCTTGTCATAAGAACATATATGAAAGGAGTAGAATTAGGGTTATTCTAAGAGATGGAATGTTTACTAAGATCTTACATGTTTACTCAGAGCCTGCTCCTCTATGGTAATAACCACATATAAAACTCATACCAGGAGTGGGGTTCGAACCCACGCTGATACATATCCAATGGATCTTAAGTCAAATGCCATAACCACTCGTCCATCCTGATGGACTGTTTGAGTTATTTTGCATCATTGTGAATGAGATTTATACTTTGAATGTAAAATAGTTGTTAGAGGATATTTGAAGTGGAAGATTACTTTGGTTATTACAGAAGATCAACTGGATGCCAAGATGATGCAAGTTACTCAGAGAACATTCTTCTTTGGAACACTTTGGAGAATGCCAAGGTTAAAAGACGTACCAGGAGTGGGGTTCGAACCCACGCGGATACATATCCATTGGATCTTAAGTCCAACGCCTTAACCACTCGGCCATCCTGGTGAACTGTTTGAGCTAATTTGCATCATTGTGACTGAGATGTATACTTTGAATGTAAAATAGTTGTAAGAGGATATTTGAAGTCGAAGATTACTATGGTTATTACAGAAGATCAACTGGATGCCAAGATGATTCAAGTTAATGGGGTCAGTGCTACCGTCTTTTGTTGTGGCTCATTGATTCCATTTTATTCCTTTCATTAAGTGTTGTACACAAACATTCCACAAAGAACCACTGTTAACCACAGAGTTGTTTGGAAACATCATAGTATGGTCAGAGATTTCCTGGGTAAAAACAGAGATTAGTTTTTGGATACCTTCAAAATATTTTTAAAAGGGTGCGGAAGAGCACCAATAGTAATTAATTGGCCCATCACTTTCAATACTTTGCTCGTATTTTTCTAATCCAGCCAAACCTCTCCGGAAAACAGCATCTTTAAAAAAGACCACTAGATTATGCTATTGAAAGACTTTGTGGGAGATTTATCAAAGTTGTCTATTTCCCACATAGATACCTTGGATATCTTCAACATATTTTTAAAAGGGGGCAGAAGAGCACCAATTGTAATTAATTGGCCCATCCCTTTCAAAACTTTGCTCATATTTTTCTAATCCAGCCAAACCTCTCTGCAAAACAGCATCTTTAAAAAAGACCACTAGGTTATGCTATGGAGAGACTTTGTGGGAGATTTATCAAAGTTGTCTATTTCCCACATCAATATAGACCAACCTACAGTGGGTTAGGCCGGTCTAATGTGCGCTTAATTTATCAAATGTCTCAGTGCTCTGGATAAATTCTGCGCACAGACTTCGGCATCTATGGTTTGTACAGTATTTAAACGCTTGTCATAAGAACATATATGAAAGGAGTAGAATTAGGGTTATTCTAAGAGATGGAATGTTTACTAAGATCTTACATGTTTACTCAGAGCCTGCTCCTCTATGGTAAACACCACATTTAAAACTCATACCAGGAGTGGGGTTCACACCCACGCGGATACATATCCATTGGATCTTAAGTCCAATGCCTTAACCACTCGTCCATCCTGGTGGACTGTTTGAGTTATTTTGCATCATTGTGACTAAGATTTATACTTTGAATGTAAAATAGTTGTTAGAGGATATTTGAAGTGGAAGATTACTTTGGTTATTACAGAAGATCAACTGGAAGCCAAGATGATGCAAGTTACTCAGAGAAAATTCTTCTTTGGAACACTTTGGAGAATGCCAAGGTTAGAAGTCGTACCAGGAGTGGGGTTCGAACCCACGCGGATACATATCCATTGGATCTTAAGTCCAACGCCTTAACCACTCGGCCATCCTGGTGAACTGTTTGAGTTAATTTGCATCATGTGACTGAGATTTATACTTTGAATGTAAAATAGTTGTAAGAGGATATTTGAAGTCGAAGATTACTATGGTTATTACAAAAGATCAACTGGATGCCAAGATGATTCAAGTTAATGGGGTCAGTGCTACCGTCTTTTGTTGTGGCTCATTGATTCCATTTTATTCCTTTCATTAATTGTTGTACACAAACATTCCACAAAGAACCACTGTTAACCACAGAGTTGTTTGGAAACATCATAGTATGGTCAGAGATTTCCTGGGTAAAAACAGAGATTAGTTTTTGGATACCTTCAAAATATTTTTAAAAGGGTGCGGAAGAGCACCAATAGTAATTAATTGGCCCATCACTTTCAATACTTTGCTCGTATTTTTCTAATCCAGCCAAACCTCTCCGGAAAACAGCATCTTTAAAAAAGACCACTAGATTATGCTATTGAAAGACTTTGTGGGAGATTTATCAAAGTTGTCTATTTACCACATAGATACCTTGGATATCTTCAAAATATTTTTAAAAGGGGGCAGAAGAGCACCAATTGTAATTAATTGGCCCATCCCTTTCAAAACTTTGCTCATATTTTTCTAATCCAGCCAAACCTCTCTGCAAAACAGCATCTTTAAAAAAGACCACTAGGTTATGCTATGGAGAGACTTTGTGGGAGATTTATCAAAGTTGTCTATTTCCCACATCAATATAGACCAACCTACAGTGGGTTAGGCCGGTCTAATGTGCGCTTCATTTATCAAAAGTCTCAGTGCTCTGGATAAATTCTGCGCACAGACTTCGGCATCTATGGTTTGTACAGTATTTAAACGCTTGTCATAAGAACATATATGAAAGGAGTAGAATTAGGGTTATTCTAAGAGATGGAATGTTTACTAAGATCTTACATGTTTACTCAGAGTCTGCTTCTCAATGGTAAACACCACATTTAAAACTCATACCAGGAGTGGGGTTCACACCCACGCGGATACATATCCATTGGATCTTAAGTCCAATGCCTTAACCACTCGTCCATCCTGGTGGACTGTTTGAGTTATTTTGCATCATTGTGACTGAGATTTATACTTTGAATGTAAAATAGTTGTTAGAGGATATTTGAACTGGAAGATTACTTTGGTTATTACAGAAGATCAACTGGATGCCAAGATGATGCAAGTTACTCAGAGAACATTCTTCTTTGGAACACTTTGGAGAATGCCAAGGTTAAAACTCATACCAGGAGTGGGGTTCGAACCCACGCGGATACATATCCATTGGAACTTAAGTCCAACGCCTCAACCACTCGTTCATGCTGGTGACCTGTTTGAGTTAATTTGCATCATTGTGACTGAGATTTATACTTTGAATGTAAAATAGTTGTAAGAGGATATTTGAAGTCGAAGATTACTATGGTTATTACAGAAGATTAACTGGATGCCAAGATCATTCAAGTTAATGGGGTCAGTGCTACCGTCTTTTGTTGTGGCTCATTGATTCCATTTTATTCCTTTCATTAAGTGTTGTACACAAACATTCCACAAAGAACCACTGTTAACCACAGAGTTGTTTGGAAACATCATAGTATGGTCAGAGATTTCCTGGGTAAAAACAGAGATTAGTTTTTGGATACCTTCAAAATATTTTTAAAAGGGTGCGGAAGAGCACCAATAGTAATTTATTGGCCCATCACTTTCAATACTTTGCTCGTATTTTTCTAATCCAGCCAAACCTCTCCGGAAAACAGCATATTTAAAAAAGACCACTAGATTATGCTATTGAAAGACTTTGTGGGAGATTTATCAAAGTTATCTATTTCCCACATAGATACCTTGGATATCTTCAAAATATTTTTAAAAGGGGGCAGAAGAGCACCAATTGTAATTAATTGGCCCATCCCTTTCAAAACTTTGCTCATATTTTTCTAATCCAGCCAAACCTCTCTGCAAAACAGCATCTTTAAAAAAGACCACTAGGTTATGCTATGGAGAGACTTTGTGGGAGATTTATCAAAGTTGTCTATTTCCCACATCAATATAGACCAACCTACATTGGGTTAGGCCGGTCTAATGTGAGCTTAATTTATCAAAAGTCTCAGTGCTCTGGATAAATTCTGCGCACAGACTTCGGCATCTATGGTTTGTACAGTATTTAAACGCTTGTCATAAGAACATATATGAAAGGAGTAGAATTAGGGTTATTCTAAGAGATGGAATGTTTACTAAGATCTTACATGTTTACTCAGAGCCTGCTCCTCTATGGTAAACACCACATTTAAAACTCATACCAGGAGTGGGGTTCACACCCACGCGGATACATATCCATTGGATCTTAAGTCCAATGCCTTAACCACTCGTCCATCCTGGTGGACTGTTTGAGTTATTTTGCTTCATTGTGACTGAGATTTATACTTTGAATGTAAAATAGTTGTTAGAGGATATTTGAAGTGGAAGATTACTTTGGTTATTACAGAAGATCAACTGGATGCCAAGATGATGCAAGTTACTCAGAGAACATTCTTCTTTGGAACACTTTGGAGAATGCCAAGGTTAAAACTCATACCAGGAGTGGGGTTCGAACCCACGCGGATACATATCCATTGGATCTTAAGTCCAACGCCTTAACCACTCGGCCATCCTGGTGAACTGTTTGAGTTAATTTGCATCATTGTGACTGAGATTTATACTTTGAATGTAAAATAGTTGTAAGAGGATATTTGAAGTCGAAGATTACTATGGTTATTACAGAAGATCAACTGGATGCCAAGATGATTCAAGTTAATGGGGTCAGTGCTACCGTCTTTTGTTGTGGCTCATTGATTCCATTTTATTCCTTTCATTAAGTGTTGTACACAAACATTCCACAAAGAACCACTGTTAACCACAGAGTTGTTTGGAAACATCATAGTATGGTCAGAGATTTCCTGGGTAAAAACAGAGATTAGTTTTTGGATACCTTCAAAATATTTTTAAAAGGGTGCGAAAGAGCACCAATAGTAATTAATTGGACCATCACTTTCAATACTTTGCTTCTATTTTTCTAATCCAGCCAAACCTCTCCGGAAAACAGCATCTTTAAAAAAGACCACTAGATTATGCTATTGAAAGACTATGTGGGAGATTTATCAAAGTTGTCTATTTCCCACATAGATACCTTGGATATCTTCAAAATATTTTTAAAAGGGGGCAGAAGAGCACCAATTGTAATTAATTGGCCCATCCCTTTCAAAACTTTGCTCATATTTTTCTAATCCAGCCAAACCTCTCTGCAAAACAGCATCTTTAAAAAAGACCACTATGGAGAGACTTTGTGGGAGATTTATCAAAGTTGTCTATTTCCCACATCAATATAGACCAACCTACAGTGGGTTAGGCCGGTCTAATGTGCGCTTAATTTATCAAAAGTCTCAGTGCTCTGGATAAATTCTGCGCACAGACTTCGGCATCTATGGTTTGTACAGTATTTAAACTCTTGTCATAAGAACATATATGAAAGGAGTAGAATTAGGGTTATTCTAAGAGATGGAATGTTTACTAAGATCTTACATGTTTACTCAGAGCCTGCTCCTCTATGGTAAACACCACATTTAAAACTCATACCAGGAGTGGGGTTCGAACCCACGCTGATACATATCCAATGGATCTTAAGACAAATGCCTTAACCACTCGTCCATCCTGGTGGACTGTTTGAGTTATTTTGCATCATTGTGAATGAGATTTATACTTTGAATGTAAAATAGTTGTTAGAGGATATTTGAAGTGGAAGATTACTTTGGTTATTACAGAAGATCAACTGGATGCCAAGATGATGCAAGTTACTCAGAGAACATTCTTCTTTGGAACACTTTGGAGAATGCCAAGGTTAAAACTCATACCAGGAGTGGGGTTCAAACCCACGCGGATACATATCCATTGGATCTTAAGTCCAACGCCTTAACCACTCGGCCATCCTGGTGAACTGTTTGAGTTAATTTGCATCATTGTGACTGAGATTTATACTTTGAATGTAAAATAGTTGTAAGAGGATAATTGAAGTCGAAGATTACTATGGTTATTACAGAAGATCAACTGGATGCCAAGATGATTCAAGTTAATGGGGTCAGTGCTACCGTCTTTTGTTGTGGCTCATTGATTCCATTTTATTCCTTTCATTAAGTGTTGTACACAAACATTCCACAAAGAACCACTGTTAACCACAGAGTTGTTTGGAAACATCATAGTATGGTCAGAGATTTCCTGGGTAAAAACAGAGATTAGTTTTTGGGTACCTTCAAAATATTTTTAAAAGGGTGCGGAAGAGCAACAATAGTAATAAATTGGCCCATCCCTTTCAAAACTTTGCTCATATTTTTCTAATCCAGCCAAACCTGTCCGGAAAACAGCATCTTTAAAAAAGACCACTAGGTTATGCTATGGAGAGACTTTGTGGGAGATCTATCAAAGTTGTCTATTTCCCACATCAATATAGACCAACCTACAGTGGGTTAGGCCGGTCTAATGTGCGCTTAATTTATCAAAAGTCTCAGTGCTCTGGATAAATTCTGCGCACAGACTTCGGCATCTATGGTTTGTACAGTATTTAAACGCTTGTCATAAGAACATATATGAAAGGAGTAGAATTAGGGTTATTCTAAGAGATGGAATGTTTACTAAGAT
Source organism: Hyla sarda (assembly GCF_029499605.1). NCBI lineage: Eukaryota > Metazoa > Chordata > Amphibia > Anura > Hylidae > Hyla > Hyla sarda. The sequence goes on from NC_079191.1 coordinate 335,894,765, forward strand.
CTTACATGTTTACTCAGAGCATGCTCCTCTATGGTAAACACCACATTTAAAACTCATACCAGGAGTGGGGTTCACACCCACGCGGATACATATCCATTGGATCTTAAGTCCAATGCCTTAACCACTCGGCCATCCTGGTGGACTGTTTGAGTTATTTTGCACCATTGTGACTGAGATTTATACTTTGAATGTAAAATAGTTGTTAGAGGATATTTGAAGTGGAAGATTACTTTGGTTATTACAGAAGATCCACTGGATGCCAAGATGATGCAAGTTACTCAGAGAACATTCTTCTTTGGAACACTTTGGAGAATGCCAAGGATAAAACTCATACCAGGAGCGGGGTTCGAACCCACGCGGATACATATCCATTGGATCTTAAGTCCAACGCCTTAACCACTCGGCCATCCTGGTAAACTGTTTGAGTTAATTTGCATCATTGTGACTGAGATTTATACTTTGAATGTAAAATAGTTGTAAGAGGATATTTGAAGTCGAAGATTACTATGGTTATTACAGAAGATCAACTGGATGCCAAGATGATTCAAGTTAATGGGGTCAGTGCTACCGTCTTTTGTTGTGGCTCATTGATTCCATTTTATTCCTTTCATTAAGTGTTGTACACAAACATTCCACAAAGAACCACTGTTAACCACAGAGTTGTTTGGAAACATCATAGTATGGTCAGAGATTTCCTGGGTAAAAACAGAGATTAGTTTTTGGATACCTTCAAAATATTTTTAAAAGGGTGCGGCAGAGCACCAATAGTAATTAATTGGCCCATCCCTTTCAAAACTTTGCTCATATTTTTCTAATCAAGCCAAACCTCTCTGGAAAACAGCATCTTTAAAAAAGACCACTAGGTTATGCTATGGAGAGACTTTGTGGGAGATTTATCAAAGTTGTCTATTACCCACATCAATATAGACCAACCTACAGTGGGTTAGGCCGGTCTAATGTGCGCTTAATTTATCAAAAGTCTCAGTGCTCTGGATAAATTCTGCGCACAGACTTCGGCATCTATGGTTTGTACAGTATTTAAACGCTTGTCATAAGAACATATATGAAAGGAGTAGAATTAGGGTTATTCTAAGAGATGGAATGTTTACTAAGATCTTACATGTTTACTCAGAGCCTGCTCCTCTATGGTAAACACCACATTTAAAACTCATACCAGGAGTGGGGTTCACACCCACGCGGATACATATCCATTGGATCTTAAGTCCAATGCCTTAACCACTCGTCCATCCTGGTGGACTGTTTGAGTTGTTTTGCATCATTGTGACTGAGATTTATACTTTGAATGTAAAATAGTTGTTAGAGGATATTTGAAGTGGAAGATTACTTTGGTTATTACAGAAGATCAACTGGATGCCAAGATGATGCAAGTTACTCAGAGAACATTCTTCTTTGGAACACTTTGGAGAATGCCAAGGCTAAAACTCATACCAGGAGTGGGGTTCGAACCCACGCGGATACATATCCATTGGAACTTAAGTCCAACGCCTCAACCACTCGGTCATGCTGGTGACCTGTTTGAGTTAATTTGCATCATTGTGACTGAGATTTATACTTTGAATGTAAAATTGTTGTAAGAGGATATTTGAAGTCGAAGATTACTATGGTTATTACAGAAGATTAACTGGATGCCAAGATCATTCAAGTTAATGGGGTCAGTGCTACCGTCTTTTGTTGTGGCTCATTGATTCCATTTTATTCCTTTCATTAAGTGTTGTACACAAACATTCCACAAAGAACCACTGTTAACCACAGAGTTGTTTGGAAACATCATAGTATGGTCAGAGATTTCCTGGGTAAAAACAGAGATTAGTTTTTGGATACCTTCAAAATATTTTTAAAAGGGTGCGGAAGAGCACCAATAGTAATTAATTGGCCCATCCCTTTCAAAACTTTGCTCATATTTTTCTAATCAAGCCAAACCTCTCTGGAAAACAGCATCTTTAAAAAAGACCACTAGGTTATGCTATGGAGAGACTTTGTGGGAGATTTATCAAAGTTGTCTATTTCCCACATCAATATAGACCAACCTACAGTGGGTTAGGCCGGTCAAATGTGCGCTTAATTTATCAAAAGTCTCAGTGCTCTGGATAAATTCTGCGCACAGACTTCGGCATCTATGGTTTGTACAGTATTTAAACGCTTGTCATAAGAACATATATGAAAGGAGTAGAATTAGGGTTATTCTAAGAGATGGAATGTTTACTAAGATCTTACATGTTTACTCAGAGCCTGCTCCTCTATGGTAAACACCACATTTAAAACTCATACCAGGAGTGGGGTTCACACCCACGCGGATACATATCCATTGGATCTTAAGTCCAATGCCTTAACCACTCGTCCATCCTGGTGGACTGTTTGAGTTATTTTGCATCATTGTGACTGAGATTTATACTTTGAATGTAAAATAGTTGTTAGAGGATATTTGAAGTGGAAGATTACTTTGGTTATTACAGAAGATCAACTGGATGCCAAGATGATGCAAGTTACTCAGAGAACATTCTTCTTTGGAACACTTTGGAGAATGCCAAGGTTAAAACTCATACCAGGAGTGGGGTTCGAACCCACGCGGATACATATCCATTGGAACTTAAGTCCAACGCCTCAACCACTCGGTCATGCTGGTGACCTGTTTGAGTTAATTTGCATCATTGTGACTGAGATTTATACTTTGAATGTAAAATAGTTGTAAGAGGATATTTGAAGTCGAAGATTACTATGGTTATTACAGAAGATTAACTGGATGCCAAGATCATTCAAGTTAATGGGGTCAGTGCTACCGTCTTTTGTTGTGGCTCATTGATTCCATTTTATTCCTTTCATTAAGTGTTGTACACAAACATTCCACAAAGAACCACTGTTAACCACAGAGTTGTTTGGAAACATCATAGTATGGTCAGAGATTTCCTGGGTAAAAACAGAGATTAGTTTTTGGATACCTTCAAAATATTTTTAAAAGGGTGCGGAAGAGCACCAATAGTAATTTATTGGCCCATCACTTTCAATACTTTGCTCGTATTTTTCGAATCCAGCCAAACCTCTCCGGAAAACAGCATATTTAAAAAAGACCACTAGATTATGCTATTGAAAGACTTTGTGGGAGATTTATCAAAGTTGTCTATTTCCCACATAGATACCTTGGATATCTTCAAAATATTTTTAAAAGGGGGCAGAAGAGCACCAATTGTAATTAATTGGCCCATCCCTTTCAAAACTTTGCTCATATTTTTCTAATCCAGCCAAACCTCTCTGCAAAACAGCATCTTTAAAAAAGACCACTATGGAGAGACTTTGTGGGAGATTTATCAAAGTTGTCTATTTCCCACATCAATATAGACCAACCTACAGTGGGTTAGGCCGGTCTAATGTGCGCTTAATTTATCAAAAGTCTCAGTGCTCTGGATAAATTCTGCGCACAGACTTCGGCATCTATGGTTTGTACAGTATTTAAACGCTTGTCATAAGAACATATATGAAAGGAGTAGAATTAGGGTTATTCTAAGAGATGGAATGTTTACTAAGATCTTACATGTTTACTCAGAGCCTGCTCCTCTATGGTAATAACCACATATAAAACTCATACCAGGAGTGGGGTTCGAACCCACGCTGATACATATCCAATGGATCTTAAGTCAAATGCCATAACCACTCGTCCATCCTGATGGACTGTTTGAGTTATTTTGCATCATTGTGAATGAGATTTATACTTTGAATGTAAAATAGTTGTTAGAGGATATTTGAAGTGGAAGATTACTTTGGTTATTACAGAAGATCAACTGGATGCCAAGATGATGCAAGTTACTCAGAGAACATTCTTCTTTGGAACACTTTGGAGAATGCCAAGGTTAAAAGACGTACCAGGAGTGGGGTTCGAACCCACGCGGATACATATCCATTGGATCTTAAGTCCAACGCCTTAACCACTCGGCCATCCTGGTGAACTGTTTGAGCTAATTTGCATCATTGTGACTGAGATGTATACTTTGAATGTAAAATAGTTGTAAGAGGATATTTGAAGTCGAAGATTACTATGGTTATTACAGAAGATCAACTGGATGCCAAGATGATTCAAGTTAATGGGGTCAGTGCTACCGTCTTTTGTTGTGGCTCATTGATTCCATTTTATTCCTTTCATTAAGTGTTGTACACAAACATTCCACAAAGAACCACTGTTAACCACAGAGTTGTTTGGAAACATCATAGTATGGTCAGAGATTTCCTGGGTAAAAACAGAGATTAGTTTTTGGATACCTTCAAAATATTTTTAAAAGGGTGCGGAAGAGCACCAATAGTAATTAATTGGCCCATCACTTTCAATACTTTGCTCGTATTTTTCTAATCCAGCCAAACCTCTCCGGAAAACAGCATCTTTAAAAAAGACCACTAGATTATGCTATTGAAAGACTTTGTGGGAGATTTATCAAAGTTGTCTATTTCCCACATAGATACCTTGGATATCTTCAACATATTTTTAAAAGGGGGCAGAAGAGCACCAATTGTAATTAATTGGCCCATCCCTTTCAAAACTTTGCTCATATTTTTCTAATCCAGCCAAACCTCTCTGCAAAACAGCATCTTTAAAAAAGACCACTAGGTTATGCTATGGAGAGACTTTGTGGGAGATTTATCAAAGTTGTCTATTTCCCACATCAATATAGACCAACCTACAGTGGGTTAGGCCGGTCTAATGTGCGCTTAATTTATCAAATGTCTCAGTGCTCTGGATAAATTCTGCGCACAGACTTCGGCATCTATGGTTTGTACAGTATTTAAACGCTTGTCATAAGAACATATATGAAAGGAGTAGAATTAGGGTTATTCTAAGAGATGGAATGTTTACTAAGATCTTACATGTTTACTCAGAGCCTGCTCCTCTATGGTAAACACCACATTTAAAACTCATACCAGGAGTGGGGTTCACACCCACGCGGATACATATCCATTGGATCTTAAGTCCAATGCCTTAACCACTCGTCCATCCTGGTGGACTGTTTGAGTTATTTTGCATCATTGTGACTAAGATTTATACTTTGAATGTAAAATAGTTGTTAGAGGATATTTGAAGTGGAAGATTACTTTGGTTATTACAGAAGATCAACTGGAAGCCAAGATGATGCAAGTTACTCAGAGAAAATTCTTCTTTGGAACACTTTGGAGAATGCCAAGGTTAGAAGTCGTACCAGGAGTGGGGTTCGAACCCACGCGGATACATATCCATTGGATCTTAAGTCCAACGCCTTAACCACTCGGCCATCCTGGTGAACTGTTTGAGTTAATTTGCATCATGTGACTGAGATTTATACTTTGAATGTAAAATAGTTGTAAGAGGATATTTGAAGTCGAAGATTACTATGGTTATTACAAAAGATCAACTGGATGCCAAGATGATTCAAGTTAATGGGGTCAGTGCTACCGTCTTTTGTTGTGGCTCATTGATTCCATTTTATTCCTTTCATTAATTGTTGTACACAAACATTCCACAAAGAACCACTGTTAACCACAGAGTTGTTTGGAAACATCATAGTATGGTCAGAGATTTCCTGGGTAAAAACAGAGATTAGTTTTTGGATACCTTCAAAATATTTTTAAAAGGGTGCGGAAGAGCACCAATAGTAATTAATTGGCCCATCACTTTCAATACTTTGCTCGTATTTTTCTAATCCAGCCAAACCTCTCCGGAAAACAGCATCTTTAAAAAAGACCACTAGATTATGCTATTGAAAGACTTTGTGGGAGATTTATCAAAGTTGTCTATTTACCACATAGATACCTTGGATATCTTCAAAATATTTTTAAAAGGGGGCAGAAGAGCACCAATTGTAATTAATTGGCCCATCCCTTTCAAAACTTTGCTCATATTTTTCTAATCCAGCCAAACCTCTCTGCAAAACAGCATCTTTAAAAAAGACCACTAGGTTATGCTATGGAGAGACTTTGTGGGAGATTTATCAAAGTTGTCTATTTCCCACATCAATATAGACCAACCTACAGTGGGTTAGGCCGGTCTAATGTGCGCTTCATTTATCAAAAGTCTCAGTGCTCTGGATAAATTCTGCGCACAGACTTCGGCATCTATGGTTTGTACAGTATTTAAACGCTTGTCATAAGAACATATATGAAAGGAGTAGAATTAGGGTTATTCTAAGAGATGGAATGTTTACTAAGATCTTACATGTTTACTCAGAGTCTGCTTCTCAATGGTAAACACCACATTTAAAACTCATACCAGGAGTGGGGTTCACACCCACGCGGATACATATCCATTGGATCTTAAGTCCAATGCCTTAACCACTCGTCCATCCTGGTGGACTGTTTGAGTTATTTTGCATCATTGTGACTGAGATTTATACTTTGAATGTAAAATAGTTGTTAGAGGATATTTGAACTGGAAGATTACTTTGGTTATTACAGAAGATCAACTGGATGCCAAGATGATGCAAGTTACTCAGAGAACATTCTTCTTTGGAACACTTTGGAGAATGCCAAGGTTAAAACTCATACCAGGAGTGGGGTTCGAACCCACGCGGATACATATCCATTGGAACTTAAGTCCAACGCCTCAACCACTCGTTCATGCTGGTGACCTGTTTGAGTTAATTTGCATCATTGTGACTGAGATTTATACTTTGAATGTAAAATAGTTGTAAGAGGATATTTGAAGTCGAAGATTACTATGGTTATTACAGAAGATTAACTGGATGCCAAGATCATTCAAGTTAATGGGGTCAGTGCTACCGTCTTTTGTTGTGGCTCATTGATTCCATTTTATTCCTTTCATTAAGTGTTGTACACAAACATTCCACAAAGAACCACTGTTAACCACAGAGTTGTTTGGAAACATCATAGTATGGTCAGAGATTTCCTGGGTAAAAACAGAGATTAGTTTTTGGATACCTTCAAAATATTTTTAAAAGGGTGCGGAAGAGCACCAATAGTAATTTATTGGCCCATCACTTTCAATACTTTGCTCGTATTTTTCTAATCCAGCCAAACCTCTCCGGAAAACAGCATATTTAAAAAAGACCACTAGATTATGCTATTGAAAGACTTTGTGGGAGATTTATCAAAGTTATCTATTTCCCACATAGATACCTTGGATATCTTCAAAATATTTTTAAAAGGGGGCAGAAGAGCACCAATTGTAATTAATTGGCCCATCCCTTTCAAAACTTTGCTCATATTTTTCTAATCCAGCCAAACCTCTCTGCAAAACAGCATCTTTAAAAAAGACCACTAGGTTATGCTATGGAGAGACTTTGTGGGAGATTTATCAAAGTTGTCTATTTCCCACATCAATATAGACCAACCTACATTGGGTTAGGCCGGTCTAATGTGAGCTTAATTTATCAAAAGTCTCAGTGCTCTGGATAAATTCTGCGCACAGACTTCGGCATCTATGGTTTGTACAGTATTTAAACGCTTGTCATAAGAACATATATGAAAGGAGTAGAATTAGGGTTATTCTAAGAGATGGAATGTTTACTAAGATCTTACATGTTTACTCAGAGCCTGCTCCTCTATGGTAAACACCACATTTAAAACTCATACCAGGAGTGGGGTTCACACCCACGCGGATACATATCCATTGGATCTTAAGTCCAATGCCTTAACCACTCGTCCATCCTGGTGGACTGTTTGAGTTATTTTGCTTCATTGTGACTGAGATTTATACTTTGAATGTAAAATAGTTGTTAGAGGATATTTGAAGTGGAAGATTACTTTGGTTATTACAGAAGATCAACTGGATGCCAAGATGATGCAAGTTACTCAGAGAACATTCTTCTTTGGAACACTTTGGAGAATGCCAAGGTTAAAACTCATACCAGGAGTGGGGTTCGAACCCACGCGGATACATATCCATTGGATCTTAAGTCCAACGCCTTAACCACTCGGCCATCCTGGTGAACTGTTTGAGTTAATTTGCATCATTGTGACTGAGATTTATACTTTGAATGTAAAATAGTTGTAAGAGGATATTTGAAGTCGAAGATTACTATGGTTATTACAGAAGATCAACTGGATGCCAAGATGATTCAAGTTAATGGGGTCAGTGCTACCGTCTTTTGTTGTGGCTCATTGATTCCATTTTATTCCTTTCATTAAGTGTTGTACACAAACATTCCACAAAGAACCACTGTTAACCACAGAGTTGTTTGGAAACATCATAGTATGGTCAGAGATTTCCTGGGTAAAAACAGAGATTAGTTTTTGGATACCTTCAAAATATTTTTAAAAGGGTGCGAAAGAGCACCAATAGTAATTAATTGGACCATCACTTTCAATACTTTGCTTCTATTTTTCTAATCCAGCCAAACCTCTCCGGAAAACAGCATCTTTAAAAAAGACCACTAGATTATGCTATTGAAAGACTATGTGGGAGATTTATCAAAGTTGTCTATTTCCCACATAGATACCTTGGATATCTTCAAAATATTTTTAAAAGGGGGCAGAAGAGCACCAATTGTAATTAATTGGCCCATCCCTTTCAAAACTTTGCTCATATTTTTCTAATCCAGCCAAACCTCTCTGCAAAACAGCATCTTTAAAAAAGACCACTATGGAGAGACTTTGTGGGAGATTTATCAAAGTTGTCTATTTCCCACATCAATATAGACCAACCTACAGTGGGTTAGGCCGGTCTAATGTGCGCTTAATTTATCAAAAGTCTCAGTGCTCTGGATAAATTCTGCGCACAGACTTCGGCATCTATGGTTTGTACAGTATTTAAACTCTTGTCATAAGAACATATATGAAAGGAGTAGAATTAGGGTTATTCTAAGAGATGGAATGTTTACTAAGATCTTACATGTTTACTCAGAGCCTGCTCCTCTATGGTAAACACCACATTTAAAACTCATACCAGGAGTGGGGTTCGAACCCACGCTGATACATATCCAATGGATCTTAAGACAAATGCCTTAACCACTCGTCCATCCTGGTGGACTGTTTGAGTTATTTTGCATCATTGTGAATGAGATTTATACTTTGAATGTAAAATAGTTGTTAGAGGATATTTGAAGTGGAAGATTACTTTGGTTATTACAGAAGATCAACTGGATGCCAAGATGATGCAAGTTACTCAGAGAACATTCTTCTTTGGAACACTTTGGAGAATGCCAAGGTTAAAACTCATACCAGGAGTGGGGTTCAAACCCACGCGGATACATATCCATTGGATCTTAAGTCCAACGCCTTAACCACTCGGCCATCCTGGTGAACTGTTCGAGTTAATTTGCATCATTGTGACTGAGATTTATACTTTGAATGTAAAATAGTTGTAAGAGGATAATTGAAGTCGAAGATTACTATGGTTATTACAGAAGATCAACTGGATGCCAAGATGATTCAAGTTAATGGGGTCAGTGCTACCGTCTTTTGTTGTGGCTCATTGATTCCATTTTATTCCTTTCATTAAGTGTTGTACACAAACATTCCACAAAGAACCACTGTTAACCACAGAGTTGTTTGGAAACATCATAGTATGGTCAGAGATTTCCTGGGTAAAAACAGAGATTAGTTTTTGGGTACCTTCAAAATATTTTTAAAAGGGTGCGGAAGAGCAACAATAGTAATAAATTGGCCCATCCCTTTCAAAACTTTGCTCATATTTTTCTAATCCAGCCAAACCTGTCCGGAAAACAGCATCTTTAAAAAAGACCACTAGGTTATGCTATGGAGAGACTTTGTGGGAGATCTATCAAAGTTGTCTATTTCCCACATCAATATAGACCAACCTACAGTGGGTTAGGCCGGTCTAATGTGCGCTTAATTTATCAAAAGTCTCAGTGCTCTGGATAAATTCTGCGCACAGACTTCGGCATCTATGGTTTGTACAGTATTTAAACGCTTGTCATAAGAACATATATGAAAGGAGTAGAATTAGGGTTATTCTAAGAGATGGAATGTTTACTAAGATCTTACATGTTTACTCAGAGCATGCTCCTCTATGGTAAACACCACATTTAAAACTCATACCAGGAGTGGGGTTCACACCCACGCGGATACATATCCATTGGATCTTAAGTCCAATGCCTTAACCACTCGGCCATCCTGGTGGACTGTTTGAGTTATTTTGCACCATTGTGACTGAGATTTATACTTTGAATGTAAAATAGTTGTTAGAGGATATTTGAAGTGGAAGATTACTTTGGTTATTACAGAAGATCCACTGGATGCCAAGATGATGCAAGTTACTCAGAGAACATTCTTCTTTGGAACACTTTGGAGAATGCCAAGGATAAAACTCATACCAGGAGCGGGGTTCGAACCCACGCGGATACATATCCATTGGATCTTAAGTCCAACGCCTTAACCACTCGGCCATCCTGGTAAACTGTTTGAGTTAATTTGCATCATTGTGACTGAGATTTATACTTTGAATGTAAAATAGTTGTAAGAGGATATTTGAAGTCGAAGATTACTATGGTTATTACAGAAGATCAACTGGATGCCAAGATGATTCAAGTTAATGGGGTCAGTGCTACCGTCTTTTGTTGTGGCTCATTGATTCCATTTTATTCCTTTCATTAAGTGTTGTACACAAACATTCCACAAAGAACCACTGTTAACCACAGAGTTGTTTGGAAACATCATAGTATGGTCAGAGATTTCCTGGGTAAAAACAGAGATTAGTTTTTGGATACCTTCAAAATATTTTTAAAAGGGTGCGGCAGAGCACCAATAGTAATTAATTGGCCCATCCCTTTCAAAACTTTGCTCATATTTTTCTAATCAAGCCAAACCTCTCTGGAAAACAGCATCTTTAAAAAAGACCACTAGGTTATGCTATGGAGAGACTTTGTGGGAGATTTATCAAAGTTGTCTATTACCCACATCAATATAGACCAACCTACAGTGGGTTAGGCCGGTCTAATGTGCGCTTAATTTATCAAAAGTCTCAGTGCTCTGGATAAATTCTGCGCACAGACTTCGGCATCTATGGTTTGTACAGTATTTAAACGCTTGTCATAAGAACATATATGAAAGGAGTAGAATTAGGGTTATTCTAAGAGATGGAATGTTTACTAAGATCTTACATGTTTACTCAGAGCCTGCTCCTCTATGGTAAACACCACATTTAAAACTCATACCAGGAGTGGGGTTCACACCCACGCGGATACATATCCATTGGATCTTAAGTCCAATGCCTTAACCACTCGTCCATCCTGGTGGACTGTTTGAGTTGTTTTGCATCATTGTGACTGAGATTTATACTTTGAATGTAAAATAGTTGTTAGAGGATATTTGAAGTGGAAGATTACTTTGGTTATTACAGAAGATCAACTGGATGCCAAGATGATGCAAGTTACTCAGAGAACATTCTTCTTTGGAACACTTTGGAGAATGCCAAGGTTAAAACTCATACCAGGAGTGGGGTTCGAACCCACGCGGATACATATCCATTGGAACTTAAGTCCAACGCCTCAACCACTCGGTCATGCTGGTGACCTGTTTGAGTTAATTTGCATCATTGTGACTGAGATTTATACTTTGAATGTAAAATTGTTGTAAGAGGATATTTGAAGTCGAAGATTACTATGGTTATTACAGAAGATTAACTGGATGCCAAGATCATTCAAGTTAATGGGGTCAGTGCTACCGTCTTTTGTTGTGGCTCATTGATTCCATTTTATTCCTTTCATTAAGTGTTGTACACAAACATTCCACAAAGAACCACTGTTAACCACAGAGTTGTTTGGAAACATCATAGTATGGTCAGAGATTTCCTGGGTAAAAACAGAGATTAGTTTTTGGATACCTTCAAAATATTTTTAAAAGGGTGCGGAAGAGCACCAATAGTAATTTATTGGCCCATCACTTTCAATACTTTGCTCGTATTTTTCTAATCCAGCCAAACCTCTCCGGAAAACAGCATATTTAAAAAAGACCACTAGATTATGCTATTGAAAGACTTTGTGGGAGATTTATCAAAGTTGTCTATTTCCCACATAGATACCTTGGATATCTTCAAAATATTTTTAAAAGGGGGCAGAAGAGCACCAATTGTAATTAATTGGCCCATCCCTTTCAAAACTTTGCTCATATTTTTCTAATCCAGCCAAACCTCTCTGCAAAACAGCATCTTTAAAAAAGACCACTAGGTTATGCTATGGAGAGACTTTGTGGGAGATTTATCAAAGTTGTCTATTTCCCACATCAATATAGACCAACCTACATTGGGTTAGGCCGGTCTAATGTGAGCTTAATTTATCAAAAGTCTCAGTGCTCTGGATAAATTCTGCGCACAGACTTCGGCATCTATGGTTTGTACAGTATTTAAACGCTTGTCATAAGAACATATATGAAAGGAGTAGAATTAGGGTTATTCTAAGAGATGGAATGTTTACTAAGATCTTACATGTTTACTCAGAGCCTGCTCCTCTATGGTAAACACCACATTTAAAACTCATACCAGGAGTGGGGTTCACACCCACGCGGATACATATCCATTGGATCTTAAGTCCAATGCCTTAACCACTCGTCCATCCTGGTGGACTGTTTGAGTTATTTTGCTTCATTGTGACTGAGATTTATACTTTGAATGTAAAATAGTTGTTAGAGGATATTTGAAGTGGAAGATTACTTTGGTTATTACAGAAGATCAACTGGATGCCAAGATGATGCAAGTTACTCAGAGAACATTCTTCTTTGGAACACTTTGGAGAATGCCAAGGTTAAAACTCATACCAGGAGTGGGGTTCGAACCCACGCGGATACATATCCATTGGATCTTAAGTCCAACGCCTTAACCACTCGGCCATCCTGGTGAACTGTTTGAGTTAATTTGCATCATTGTGACTGAGATTTATACTTTGAATGTAAAATAGTTGTAAGAGGATATTTGAAGTCGAAGATTACTATGGTTATTACAGAAGATCAACTGGATGCCAAGATGATTCAAGTTAATGGGGTCAGTGCTACCGTCTTTTGTTGTGGCTCATTGATTCCATTTTATTCCTTTCATTAAGTGTTGTACACAAACATTCCACAAAGAACCACTGTTAACCACAGAGTTGTTTGGAAACATCATAGTATGGTCAGAGATTTCCTGGGTAAAAACAGAGATTAGTTTTTGGATACCTTCAAAATATTTTTAAAAGGGTGCGAAAGAGCACCAATAGTAATTAATTGGACCATCACTTTCAATACTTTGCTTCTATTTTTCTAATCCAGCCAAACCTCTCCGGAAAACAGCATCTTTAAAAAAGACCACTAGATTATGCTATTGAAAGACTATGTGGGAGATTTATCAAAGTTGTCTATTTCCCACATAGATACCTTGGATATCTTCAAAATATTTTTAAAAGGGGGCAGAAGAGCACCAATTGTAATTAATTGGCCCATCCCTTTCAAAACTTTGCTCATATTTTTCTAATCCAGCCAAACCTCTCTGCAAAACAGCATCTTTAAAAAAGACCACTATGGAGAGACTTTGTGGGAGATTTATCAAAGTTGTCTATTTCCCACATCAATATAGACCAACCTACAGTGGGTTAGGCCGGTCTAATGTGCGCTTAATTTATCAAAAGTCTCAGTGCTCTGGATAAATTCTGCGCACAGACTTCGGCATCTATGGTTTGTACAGTATTTAAACGCTTGTCATAAGAACATATATGAAAGGAGTAGAATTAGGGTTATTCTAAGAGATGGAATGTTTACTAAGATCTTACATGTTTACTCAGAGCCTGCTCCTCTATGGTAAACACCACATTTAAAACTCATACCAGGAGTGGGGTTCGAACCCACGCTGATACATATCCAATGGATCTTAAGTCAAATGCCTTAACCACTCGTCCATCCTGGTGGACTGTTTGAGTTATTTTGCATCATTGTGAATGAGATTTATACTTTGAATGTAAAATAGTTGTTAGAGGATATTTGAAGTGGAAGATTACTTTGGTTATTACAGAAGATCAACTGGATGCCAAGATGATGCAAGTTACTCAGAGAACATTCTTCTTTGGAACACTTTGGAGAATGCCAAGGTTAAAACTCATACCAGGAGTGGGGTTCAAACCCACGCGGATACATATCCATTGGATCTTAAGTCCAACGCCTTAACCACTCGGCCATCCTGGTAAACTGTTTGAGCTAATTTGCATCATTGTGACTGAGATGTATACTTTGAATGTAAAATAGTTGTAAGAGGATATTTGAAGTCGAAGATTACTATGGTTATTACAGAAGATCAACTGGATGCCAAGATGATTCAAGTTAATGGGGTCAGTGCTACCGTCTTTTGTTGTGGCTCATTGATTCCATTTTATTCCTTTCATTAAGTGTTGTACACAAACATTCCACAAAGAACCACTGTTAACCACAGAGTTGTTTGGAAACATCATAGTATGGTCAGAGATTTCCTGGGTAAAAACAGAGATTAGTTTTTGGATACCTTCAAAATATTTTTAAAAGGGTGCGGAAGAGCACCAATAGTAATTAATTGGCCCATCACTTTCAATACTTTGCTCGTATTTTTCTAATCCAGCCAAACCTCTCCGGAAAACAGCATCTTTAAAAAAGACCACTAGATTATGCTATTGAAAGACTTTGTGGGAGATTTATCAAAGTTGTCTATTTCCCACATAGATACCTTGGATATCTTCAACATATTTTTAAAAGGGGGCAGAAGAGCACCAATTGTAATTAATTGGCCCATCCCTTTCAAAACTTTGCTCATATTTTTCTAATCCAGCCAAACCTCTCTGCAAAACAGCATCTTTAAAAAAGACCACTAGGTTATGCTATGGAGAGACTTTGTGGGAGATTTATCAAAGTTGTCTATTTCCCACATCAATATAGACCAACCTACAGTGGGTTAGGCCGGTCTAATGTGCGCTTAATTTATCAAATGTCTCAGTGCTCTGGATAAATTCTGCGCACAGACTTCGGCATCTATGGTTTGTACAGTATTTAAACGCTTGTCATAAGAACATATATGAAAGGAGTAGAATTAGGGTTATTCTAAGAGATGGAATGTTTACTAAGATCTTACATGTTTACTCAGAGCCTGCTCCTCTATGGTAAACACCACATTTAAAACTCATACCAGGAGTGGGGTTCACACCCACGCGGATACATATCCATTGGATCTTAAGTCCAATGCCTTAACCACTCGTCCATCCTGGTGGACTGTTTGAGTTATTTTGCATCATTGTGACTAAGATTTATACTTTGAATGTAAAATAGTTGTTAGAGGATATTTGAAGTGGAAGATTACTTTGGTTATTACAGAAGATCAACTGGATGCCAAGATGATGCAAGTTACTCAGAGAAAATTCTTCTTTGGAACACTTTGGAGAATGCCAAGGTTAGAAGTCGTACCAGGAGTGGGGTTCGAACCCACGCGGATACATATCCATTGGATCTTAAGTCCAACGCCTCAACCACTCGGCCATCCTGGTGAACTGTTTGAGTTAATTTGCATCATGTGACTGAGATTTATACTTTGAATGTAAAATAGTTGTAAGAGGATATTTGAAGTCGAAAATTACTATGGTTATTACAAAAGATCAACTGGATGCCAAGATGATTCAAGTTAATGGGGTCAGTGCTACCGTCTTTTGTTGTGGCTCATTGATTCCATTTTATTCCTTTCATTAAGTGTTGTACACAAACATTCCACAAAGAACCACTGTTAACCACAGAGTTGTTTGGAAACATCATAGTATGGTCAGAGATTTCCTGGGTAAAAACAGAGATTAGTTTTTGGATACCTTCAAAATATTTTTAAAAGGGTGCGGAAGAGCACCAATAGTAATTAATTGGCCCATCACTTTCAATACTTTGCTCGTATTTTTCTAATCCAGCCAAACCTCTCCGGAAAACAGCATCTTTAAAAAAGACCACTAGATTATGCTATTGAAAGACTTTGTGGGAGATTTATCAAAGTTGTCTATTTCCCACATAGATACCTTGGATATCTTCAAAATATTTTTAAAAGGGGGCAGAAGAGCACCAATTGTAATTAATTGGCCCATCCCTTTCAAAACTTTGCTCATATTTTTCTAATCCAGCCAAACCTCTCTGCAAAACAGCATCTTTAAAAAAGACCACTAGGTTATGCTATGGAGAGACTTTGTGGGAGATTTATCAAAGTTGTCTATTTCCCACATCAATATAGACCAACCTACAGTGGGTTAGGCCGGTCTAATGTGCGCTTCATTTATCAAAAGTCTCAGTGCTCTGGATAAATTCTGCGCACAGACTTCGGCATCTATGGTTTGTACAGTATTTAAACGCTTGTCATAAGAACATATATGAAAGGAGTAGAATTAGGGTTATTCTAAGAGATGGAATGTTTACTAAGATCTTACATGTTTACTCAGAGCCTGCTCCTCAATGGTAAACACCACATTTAAAACTCATACCAGGAGTGGGGTTCACACCCACGCGGATACATATCCATTGGATCTTAAGTCCAATGCCTTAACCACTCGTCCATCCTGGTGGACTGTTTGAGTTATTTTGCATCATTGTGACTGAGATTTATACTTTGAATGTAAAATAGTTGTTAGAGGATATTTGAATTGGAAGATTACTTTGGTTATTACAGAAGATCAACTGGATGCCAAGATGATGCAAGTTACTCAGAGAACATTCTTCTTTGGAACACTTTGGAGAATGCCAAGGTTAAAACTCATACCAGGAGTGGGGTTCGAACCCACGCGGATACATATCCATTGGAACTTAAGTCCAACGCCTCAACCACTCGGTCATGCTGGTGACCTGTTTGAGTTAATTTGCATCATTGTGACTGAGATTTATACTTTGAATGTAAAATAGTTGTAAGAGGATATTTGAAGTCGAAGATTACTATGGTTATTACAGAAGATTAACTGGATGCCAAGATCATTCAAGTTAATGGGGTCAGTGCTACCGTCTTTTGTTGTGGCTCATTGATTCCATTTTATTCCTTTCATTAAGTGTTGTACACAAACATTCCACAAAGAACCACTGTTAACCACAGAGTTGTTTGGAAACATCATAGTATGGTCAGAGATTTCCTGGGTAAAAACAGAGATTAGTTTTTGGATACCTTCAAAATATTTTTAAAAGGGTGCGGAAGAGCACCAATAGTAATTTATTGGCCCATCACTTTCAATACTTTGCTCGTATTTTTCTAATCCAGCCAAACCTCTCCGGAAAACAGCATATTTAAAAAAGACCACTAGATTATGCTATTGAAAGACTTTGTGGGAGATTTATCAAAGTTGTCTATTTCCCACATAGATACCTTGGATATCTTCAAAATATTTTTAAAAGGGGGCAGAAGAGCACCAATTGTAATTAATTGGCCCATCCCTTTCAAAACTTTGCTCATATTTTTCTAATCCAGCCAAACCTCTCTGCAAAACAGCATCTTTAAAAAAGACCACTAGGTTATGCTATGGAGAGACTTTGTGGGAGATTTATCAAAGTTGTCTATTTCCCACATCAATATAGACCAACCTACATTGGGTTAGGCCGGTCTAATGTGAGCTTAATTTATCAAAAGTCTCAGTGCTCTGGATAAATTCTGCGCACAGACTTCGGCATCTATGGTTTGTACAGTATTTAAACGCTTGTCATAAGAACATATATGAAAGGAGTAGAATTAGGGTTATTCTAAGAGATGGAATGTTTACTAAGATCTTACATGTTTACTCAGAGCCTGCTCCTCTATGGTAAACACCACATTTAAAACTCATACCAGGAGTGGGGTTCACACCCACGCGGATACATATCCATTGGATCTTAAGTCCAATGCCTTAACCACTCGTCCATCCTGGTGGACTGTTTGAGTTATTTTGCTTCATTGTGACTGAGATTTATACTTTGAATGTAAAATAGTTGTTAGAGGATATTTGAAGTGGAAGATTACTTTGGTTATTACAGAAGATCAACTGGATGCCAAGATGATGCAAGTTACTCAGAGAACATTCTTCTTTGGAACACTTTGGAGAATGCCAAGGTTAAAACTCATACCAGGAGTGGGGTTCGAACCCACGCGGATACATATCCATTGGATCTTAAGTCCAACGCCTTAACCACTCGGCCATCCTGGTGAACTGTTTGAGTTAATTTGCATCATTGTGACTGAGATTTATACTTTGAATGTAAAATAGTTGTAAGAGGATAATTGAAGTCGAAGATTACTATGGTTATTACAGAAGATCAACTGGATGCCAAGATGATTCAAGTTAATGGGGTCAGTGCTACCGTCTTTTGTTGTGGCTCATTGATTCCATTTTATTCCTTTCATTAAGTGTTGTACACAAACATTCCACAAAGAACCACTGTTAACCACAGAGTTGTTTGGAAACATCATAGTATGGTCAGAGATTTCCTGGGTAAAAACAGAGATTAGTTTTTGGATACCTTCAAAATATTTTTAAAAGGGTGCGGAAGAGCACCAATAGTAATTTATTGGCCCATCACTTTCAATACTTTGCTCGTATTTTTCTAATCCAGCCAAACCTCTCCGGAAAACAGCATATTTAAAAAAGACCACTAGATTATGCTATTGAAAGACTTTGTGGGAGATTTATCAAAGTTGTCTATTTCCCACATAGATACCTTGGATATCTTCAAAATATTTTTAAAAGGGGGCAGAAGAGCACCAATTGTAATTAATTGGCCCATCCCTTTCAAAACTTTGCTCATATTTTTCTAATCCAGCCAAACCTCTCTGCAAAACAGCATCTTTAAAAAAGACCACTAGGTTATGCTATGGAGAGACTTTGTGGGAGATTTATCAAAGTTGTCTATTTCCCACATCAATATAGACCAACCTACATTGGGTTAGGCCGGTCTAATGTGAGCTTAATTTATCAAAAGTCTCAGTGCTCTGGATAAATTCTGCGCACAGACTTCGGCATCTATGGTTTGTACAGTATTTAAACGCTTGTCATAAGAACATATATGAAAGGAGTAGAATTAGGGTTATTCTAAGAGATGGAATGTTTACTAAGATCTTACATGTTTACTCAGAGCCTGCTCCTCTATGGTAAACACCACATTTAAAACTCATACCAGGAGTGGGGTTCACACCCACGCGGATACATATCCATTGGATCTTAAGTCCAATGCCTTAACCACTCGTCCATCCTGGTGGACTGTTTGAGTTATTTTGCTTCATTGTGACTGAGATTTATACTTTGAATGTAAAATAGTTGTTAGAGGATATTTGAAGTGGAAGATTACTTTGGTTATTACAGAAGATCAACTGGATGCCAAGATGATGCAAGTTACTCAGAGAACATTCTTCTTTGGAACACTTTGGAGAATGCCAAGGTTAAAACTCATACCAGGAGTGGGGTTCGAACCCACGCGGATACATATCCATTGGATCTTAAGTCCAACGCCTTAACCACTCGGCCATCCTGGTGAACTGTTTGAGTTAATTTGCATCATTGTGACTGAGATTTATACTTTGAATGTAAAATAGTTGTAAGAGGATAATTGAAGTCGAAGATTACTATGGTTATTACAGAAGATCAACTGGATGCCAAGATGATTCAAGTTAATGGGGTCAGTGCTACCGTCTTTTGTTGTGGCTCATTGATTCCATTTTATTCCTTTCATTAAGTGTTGTACACAAACATTCCACAAAGAACCACTGTTAACCACAGAGTTGTTTGGAAACATCATAGTATGGTCAGAGATTTCCTGGGTAAAAACAGAGATTAGTTTTTGGGTACCTTCAAAATATTTTTAAAAGGGTGCGGAAGAGCAACAATAGTAATAAATTGGCCCATCCCTTTCAAAACTTTGCTCATATTTTTCTAATCCAGCCAAACCTCTCCGGAAAACAGCATCTTTAAAAAAGACCACTAGGTTATGCTATGGAGAGACTTTGTGGGAGATCTATCAAAGTTGTCTATTTCCCACATCAATATAGACCAACCTACAGTGGGTTAGGCCGGTCTAATGTGCGCTTAATTTATCAAAAGTCTCAGTGCTCTGGATAAATTCTGCGCACAGACTTCGGCATCTATGGTTTGTACAGTATTTAAACGCTTGTCATAAGAACATATATGAAAGGAGTAGAATTAGGGTTATTCTAAGAGATGGAATGTTTACTAAGATCTTACATGTTTACTCAGAGCCTGCTCCTCTATGGTAAACACCACATTTAAAACTCATACCAGGAGTGGGGTTCACACCCACGCGGATACATATCCATTGGATCTTAAGTCCAATGCCTTAACCACTCGTCCATCCTGGTGGACTGTTTGAGTTATTTTGCATCATTGTGACTGAGATTTATACTTTGAATGTAAAATAGTTGTAAGAGGATATTTGAAGTCGAAGATTACTATGGTTATTACAGAAGATCAACTGGATGCCAAGATGATTCAAGTTAATGGGGTCAGTGCTACCGTCTTTTGTTGTGGCTCATTGATTCCATTTTATTCCTTTCATTAAGTGTTGTACACAAACATTCCACAAAGAACCACTGTTAACCACAGAGTTGTTTGGAAACATCATAGTATGGTCAGAGATTTCCTGGGTAAAAACAGAGATTAGTTTTTGGGTAGCTTCAAAATATTTTTAAAAGGGTGCGGAAGAGCACCAATAGTAATTAATTGGCCCATCACTTTCAATACTTTGCTCGTATTTTTCTAATCCAGCCAAACCTCTCCGGAAAACAGCATCTTTAAAAAAGACCACTAGATTATGCTATTGAAAGACTTTGTGGGAGATTTATCAAAGTTGTCTATTTCCCACATAGATACCTTGGATATCTTCAACATATTTTTAAAAGGGGGCAGAAGAGCACCAATTGTAATTAATTGGCCCATCCCTTTCAAAACTTTGCTCATATTTTTCTAATCCAGCCAAACCTCTCTGCAAAACAGCATCTTTAAAAAAGACCACTAGGTTATGCTATGGAGAGACTTTGTGGGAGATTTATCAAAGTTGTCTATTTCCCACATCAATATAGACCAACCTACAGTGGGTTAGGCCGGTCTAATGTGCGCTTCATTTATCAAAAGTCTCAGTGCTCTGGATAAATTCTGCGCACAGACTTCGGCATCTATGGTTTGTACAGTATTTAAACGCTTGTCATAAGAACATATATGAAAGGAGTAGAATTAGGGTTATTCTAAGAGATGGAATGTTTACTAAGATCTTACATGTTTACTCAGAGCCTGCTCCTCTATGGTAAACACCACATTTAAAACTCATACCAGGAGTGGGGTTCGAACCCACGCGGATACATATCCATTGGATCTTAAGTCCAACGCCTTAACCACTCGGCCATCCTGGTGGACTGTTTGAATTATTTTGCATCATTGTGACTGAGATTTATACTTTGAATGTAAAATAGTTGTTAGAGGATATTTGAAGTGGAAGATTACTTTGGTTATTACAGAAGATCCACTGGATGCCAAGATGATGCAAGTTACTCAGAGAACATTCTTCTTTGGAACACTTTGGAGAATGCCAAGGTTAAAAGTCATACCAGGAGTGGGGTTCGAACCCACGCGGATACATATCCATTGGATCTTAAGTCCAACGCCTTAACCACTCGGCCATCCTGGTGAACTGTTTGAGTAAATTTGCATCATTGTGACTGAGATTTATACTTTGAATGTAAAATAGTTGTAAGAGGATAATTGAAGTCGAAGATTACTATGGTTATTACAGAAGATCAACTGGATGCCAAGATGATTCAAGTTAATGGGGTCAGTGCTACCGTCTTTTGTTGTGGCTCATTGATTCCATTTTATTCCTTTCATTAAGTGTTGTACACAAACATTCCACAAAGAACCACTGTTAACCACAGAGTTGTTTGGAAACATCATAGTATGGTCAGAGATTTCCTGGGTAAAAACAGAGATTAGTTTTTGGGTACCTTCAAAATATTTTTAAAAGGGTGCGGAAGAGCAACAATAGTAATAAATTGGCCCATCCCTTTCAAAACTTTGCTCATATTTTTCTAATCCAGCCAAACCTCTCCGGAAAACAGCATCTTTAAAAAAGACCACTAGGTTATGCTATGGAGAGACTTTGTGGGAGATCTATCAAAGTTGTCTATTTCCCACATCAATATAGACCAACCTACAGTGGGTTAGGCCGGTCTAATGTGCGCTTAATTTATCAAATGTCTCAGTGCTCTGGATAAATTCTGCGCACAGACTTCGGCATCTATGGTTTGTACAGTATTTAAACGCTTGTCATAAGAACATATATGAAAGGAGTAGAATTAGGGTTATTCTAAGAGATGGAATGTTTACTAAGATCTTACATGTTTACTCAGAGCCTGCTCCTCTATGGTAAACACCACATTTAAAACTCATACCAGGAGTGGGGTTCACACCCATGCGGATACATATCCATTGGATCTTAAGTCCAATGCCTTAACCACTCGTCCATCCTGGTGGACTGTTTGAGTTATTTTGCATCATTGTGACTAAGATTTATACTTTGAATGTAAAATAGTTGTTAGAGGATATTTGAAGTGGAAGATTACTTTGGTTATTACAGAAGATCAACTGGATGCCAAGATGATGCAAGTTACTCAGAGAAAATTCTTCTTTGGAACACTTTGGAGAATGCCAAGGTTAAAAGTCGTACCAGGAGTGGGGTTCGAACCCACGCGGATACATATCCATTGGATCTTAAGTCCAACGCCTTAACCACTCGGCCATCCTGGTGAACTGTTTGAGTTAATTTGCATCATGTGACTGAGATTTATACTTTGAATGTAAAATAGTTGTAAGAGGATATTTGAAGTCGAAGATTACTATGGTTATTACAAAAGATCAACTGGATGCCAAGATGATTCAAGTTAATGGGGTCAGTGCTACCGTCTTTTGTTGTGGCTCATTGATTCCATTTTATTCCTTTCATTAAGTGTTGTACACAAACATTCCACAAAGAACCACTGTTAACCACAGAGTTGTTTGGAAACATCATAGTATGGTCAGAGATTTCCTGGGTAAAAACAGAGATTAGTTTTTGGATACCTTCAAAATATTTTTAAAAGGGTGCGGAAGAGCACCAATAGTAATTAATTGGCCCATCACTTTCAATACTTTGCTCGTATTTTTCTAATCCAGCCAAACCTCTCCGGAAAACAGCATCTTTAAAAAAGACCACTAGATTATGCTATTGAAAGACTTTGTGGGAGATTTATCAAAGTTGTCTATTTCCCACATAGATACCTTGGATATCTTCAAAATATTTTTAAAAGGGGGCAGAAGAGCACCAATTGTAATTAATTGGCCCATCCCTTTCAAAACTTTGCTCATATTTTTCTAATCCAGCCAAACCTCTCTGCAAAACAGCATCTTTAAAAAAGACCACTAGGTTATGCTATGGAGAGACTTTGTGGGAGATTTATCAAAGTTGTCTATTTCCCACATCAATATAGACCAACCTACAGTGGGTTAGGCCGGTCTAATGTGCGCTTAATTTATCAAAAGTCTCAGTGCTCTGGATAAATTCTGCGCACAGACTTCGGCATCTATGGTTTGTACAGTATTTAAACGCTTGTCATAAGAACATATATGAAAGGAGTAGAATTAGGGTTATTCTAAGAGATGGAATGTTTACTAAGATCTTACATGTTTACTCAGAGCCTGCTCCTCTATGGTAAACACCACATTTAAAACTCATACCAGGAGTGGGGTTCGCACCCACACGGATACATATCCATTGGATCTTAAGTCCAATGCCTTAACCACTCGGCCATCCTGGTGGACTGTTTGAGTTATTTTGCATCATTGTGACTGAGATTTATACTTTGAATGTAAAATAGTTGTTAGAGGATATTTGAAGTGGAAGATTACTTTGGTTATTACAGAAGATCAACTGGATGCCAAGATGATGCAAGTTACTCAGAGAACATTCTTCTTTGGAACACTTTGGAGAATGCCAAGGTTAAAACTCATACCAGGAGTGGGGTTCGAACCCACGCGGATACATATCCATTGGATCTTAAGTCCAACGCCTTAACCACTCGGCCATCCTGGTGAACTGTTTGAGTTAATTTGCATCATTGTGACTGAGATTTATACTTTGCATGTAAAATAGTTGTAAGAGGATAATTGAAGTCGAAGATTACTATGGTTATTACAGAAGATCAACTGGATGCCAAGATGATTCAAGTTAATGGGGTCAGTGCTACCGTCTTTTGTTGTGGCTCATTGATTCCATTTTATTCCTTTCATTAAGTGTTGTACACAAACATTCCACAAAGAACCACTGTTAACCACAGAGTTGTTTGGAAACATCATAGTATGGTCAGAGATTTCCTGGGTAAAAACAGAGATTAGTTTTTGGGTACCTTCAAAATATTTTTAAAAGGGTGCGGAAGAGCAACAATAGTAATTAATTGGCCCATCCCTTTCAAAACTTTGCTCATATTTTTCTAATCCAGCCAAACCTCTCCGGAAAACAGCATCTTTAAAAAAGACCACTAGGTTATGCTATGGAGAGACTTTGTGGGAGATTTATCAAAGTTGTCTATTTCCCACATCAATATAGACCAACCTACAGTGGGTTAGGCCGGTCTAATGTGAGCTTAATTTATCAAAAGTCTCAGTGCTCTGGATAAATTCTGTGCACAGACTTCGGCATCTATGGTTTGTACAGTATTTAAACGCTTGTCATAAGAACATATATGAAAGGAGTAGAATTAGGGTTATTCTAAGAGATGGAATGTTTACTAAGATCTTACATGTTTACTCAGAGCCTGCTCCTCTATGGTAAACACCACATTTAAAACTCATACCAGGAGTGGGGTTCACACCCACGCGGATACATATCCATTGGATCTTAAGTCCAATGCCTTAACCACTCGTCCATCCTGGTGGACTGTTTGAGTTATTTTGCATCATTGTGACTGAGATTTATACTTTGAATGTAAAATAGTTGTTAGAGGATATTTGAAGTGGAAGATTACTTTGGTTATTACAGAAGATCAACTGGATGCCAAGATGATGCAAGTTACTCAGAGAACATTCTTCTTTGGAACACTTTGGAGAATGCCAAGGTTATAAGTTGTACCAGGAGTGGGGTTCGAACCCACGCGGATACATATCCATTGGATCTTAAGTCCAACGCCTTAACCACTCGGCCATCCTGGTGAACTGTTTGAGTTAATTTGCATCATGTGACTGAGATTTATACTTTGAATGTAAAATAGTTGTAAGAGGATATTTGAAGTCGAAGATTACTATGGTTATTACAAAAGATCAACTGGATGCCAAGATGATTCAAGTTAATGGGGTCAGTGCTACCGTCTTTTGTTGTGGCTCATTGATTCCATTTTATTCCTTTCATTAAGTGTTGTACACAAACATTCCACAAAGAACCACTGTTAACCACAGAGTTGTTTGGAAACATCATAGTATGGTCAGAGATTTCCTGGGTAAAAACAGAGATTAGTTTTTGGATACCTTCAAAATATTTTTAAAAGGGTGCGGAAGAGCACCAATAGTAATTAATTGGCCCATCACTTTCAATACTTTGCTCGTATTTTTCTAATCCAGCCAAACCTGTCCGGAAAACAGCATCTTTAAAAAAGACCACTAGGTTATGCTATGGAGAGACTTTGTGGGAGATCTATCAAAGTTGTCTATTTCCCACATCAATATAGACCAACCTACAGTGGGTTAGGCCGGTCTAATGTGCGCTTAATTTATCAAAAGTCTCAGTGCTCTGGATAAATTCTGCGCACAGACTTCGGCATCTATGGTTTGTACAGTATTTAAACGCTTGTCATAAGAACATATATGAAAGGAGTAGAATTAGGGTTATTCTAAGAGATGGAATGTTTACTAAGATCTTACATGTTTACTCAGAGCATGCTCCTCTATGGTAAACACCACATTTAAAACTCATACCAGGAGTGGGGTTCACACCCACGCGGATACATATCCATTGGATCTTAAGTCCAATGCCTTAACCACTCGGCCATCCTGGTGGACTGTTTGAGTTATTTTGCACCATTGTGACTGAGATTTATACTTTGAATGTAAAATAGTTGTTAGAGGATATTTGAAGTGGAAGATTACTTTGGTTATTACAGAAGATCCACTGGATGCCAAGATGATGCAAGTTACTCAGAGAACATTCTTCTTTGGAACACTTTGGAGAATGCCAAGGATAAAACTCATACCAGGAGCGGGGTTCGAACCCACGCGGATACATATCCATTGGATCTTAAGTCCAACGCCTTAACCACTCGGCCATCCTGGTAAACTGTTTGAGTTAATTTGCATCATTGTGACTGAGATTTATACTTTGAATGTAAAATAGTTGTAAGAGGATATTTGAAGTCGAAGATTACTATGGTTATTACAGAAGATCAACTGGATGCCAAGATGATTCAAGTTAATGGGGTCAGTGCTACCGTCTTTTGTTGTGGCTCATTGATTCCATTTTATTCCTTTCATTAAGTGTTGTACACAAACATTCCACAAAGAACCACTGTTAACCACAGAGTTGTTTGGAAACATCATAGTATGGTCAGAGATTTCCTGGGTAAAAACAGAGATTAGTTTTTGGATACCTTCAAAATATTTTTAAAAGGGTGCGAAAGAGCACCAATAGTAATTAATTGGCCCATCACTTTCAATACTTTGCTCGTATTTTTCTAATCCAGCCAAACCTCTCCGGAAAACAGCATCTTTAAAAAAGACCACTAGATTATGCTATTGAAAGACTTTGTGGGAGATTTATCAAAGTTGTCTATTTCCCACATAGATACCTTGGATATCTTCAAAATATTTTTAAAAGGGGGCAGAAGAGCACCAATTGTAATTAATTGGCCCATCCCTTTCAAAACTTTGCTCATATTTTTCTAATCCAGCCAAACCTCTCCGGAAAACAGCATCTTTAAAAAAGACCACTAGATTATGCTATTGAAAGACTTTGTGGGAGATTTATCAAAGTTGTCTATTTCCCACATCAATATAGACCAACCTACAGTGGGTTAGGCCGGTCTAATGTGCGCTTCATTTATCAAAAGTCTCAGTGCTCTGGATAAATTCTGCGCACAGACTTCGGCATCTATGGTTTGTACAGTATTTAAACGCTTGTCATAAGAACATATATGAAAGGAGTAGAATTAGGGTTATTCTAAGAGATGGAATGTTTACTAAGATCTTACATGTTTACTCAGAGCCTGCTCCTCAATGGTAAACACCACATTTAAAACTCATACCAGGAGTGGGGTTCCCACCCATGCGGATACATATCCATTGGATCTTAAGTCCAATGCCTTAACCACTCGTCCATCCTGGTGGACTGTTTGAGTTATTTTGCATCATTGTGACTGAGATTTATACTTTGAATGTAAAATAGTTGTTAGAGGATATTTGAAGTGGAAGATTACTTTGGTTATTACAGAAGATCAACTGGATGCCAAGATGATGCAAGTTACTCAGAGAACATTCTTCTTTGGAACACTTTGGAGAATGCCAAGGTTAAAACTCATACCAGGAGTGGGGTTCGAACCCACGCGGATACATATCCATTGGAACTTAAGTCCAACGCCTCAACCACTCGGTCATGCTGGTGACCTGTTTGAGTTAATTTGCATCATTGTGACTGAGATTTATACTTTGAATATAAAATTGTTGTAAGAGGATATTTGAAGTCGAAGATTACTATGGTTATTACAGAAGATTAACTGGATGCCAAGATCATTCAAGTTAATGGGGTCAGTGCTACCGTCTTTTGTTGTGGCTCATTGATTCCATTTTATTCCTTTCATTAAGTGTTGTACACAAACATTCCACAAAGAACCACTGTTAACCACAGAGTTGTTTGGAAACATCATAGTATGGTCAGAGATTTCGTGGGTAAAAACAGAGATTAGTTTTTGGATACCTTCAAAATATTTTTAAAAGGGTGCGGAAGAGCACCAATAGTAATTAATTGGCCCATCCCTTTCAAAACTTTGCTCATATTTTTCTAATCAAGCCAAACCTCTCTGGAAAACAGCATCTTTAAAAAAGACCACTATGGAGAGACTTTGTGGGAGATTTATCAAAGTTGTCTATTTCCCACATCAATATAGACCAACCTACAGTGGGTTAGGCCGGTCTAATGTGCGCTTCATTTATCAAAAGTCTCAGTGCTCTGGATAAATTCTGTGCACAGACTTCGGCATCTATGGTTTGTACAGTATTTAAACGCTTGTCATAAGAACATATATGAAAGGAGTAGAATTAGGGTTATTCTAAGAGATGGAATGTTTACTAAGATCTTACATGTTTACTCAGAGCCTGCTCCTCTATGGTAAACACCACATTTAAAACTCATACCAGGAGTGGGGTTCGAACCCACGCTAATACATATCCAATGGATCTTAAGTCAAATGCCTTAACCACTCGTCCATCCTGGTGGACTGTTTGAGTTATTTTGCATCATTGTGACTGAGATTTATACTTTGAATGTAAAATAGTTGTTAGAGGATATTTGAAGTGGAAGATTACTTTGGTTATTACAGAAGATCAACTGGATGCCAAGATGATGCAAGTTACTCAGAGAACATTCTTCTTTGGAACACTTTGGAGAATGCCAAGGTTAAAACTCATACCAGGAGTGGGGTTCAAACCCACGCGGATACATATCCATTGGATCTTAAGTCCAACGCCTTAACCACTCGGCCATCCTGGTGAACTGTTTGAGCTAATTTGCATCATTGTGACTGAGATGTATACTTTGAATGTAAAATAGTTGTAAGAGGATATTTGAAGTCGAAGATTACTATGGTTATTACAGAAGATCAACTGGATGCCAAGATGATTCAAGTTAATGGGGTCAGTGCTACCGTCTTTTGTTGTGGCTCATTGATTCCATTTTATTCCTTTCATTAAGTGTTGTACACAAACATTCCACAAAGAACCACTGTTAACCACAGAGTTGTTTGGAAACATCATAGTATGGTCAGAGATTTCCTGGGTAAAAACAGAGATTAGTTTTTGGATACCTTCAAAATATTTTTAAAAGGGTGCGGAAGAGCACCAATAGTAATTAATTGGCCCATCCCTTTCAATACTTTGCTCATATTTTTCTAATCAAGCCAAACCTCTCTGGAAAACAGCATCTTTAAAAAAGACCACTAGATTATGCTATTGAAAGACTTTGTGGGAGATTTATCAAAGTTGTCTATTTCCCACATAGATACCTTGGATATCTTCAACATATTTTTAAAAGGGGGCAGAAGAGCACCAATTGTAATTAATTGGCCCATCCCTTTCAAAACTTTGCTCATATTTTTCTAATCCAGCCAAACCTCTCTGCAAAACAGCATCTTTAAAAAAGACCACTAGGTTATGCTATGGAGAGACTTTGTGGGAGATTTATCAAAGTTGTCTATTTCCCACATCAATATAGACCAACCTACAGTGGGTTAGGCCGGTCTAATGTGCGCTTAATTTATCAAATGTCTCAGTGCTCTGGATAAATTCTGCGCACAGACTTCGGCATCTATGGTTTGTACAGTATTTAAACGCTTGTCATAAGAACATATATGAAAGGAGTAGAATTAGGGTTATTCTAAGAGATGGAATGTTTACTAAGATCTTACATGTTTACTCAGAGCCTGCTCCTCTATGGTAAACACCACATTTAAAACTCATACCAGGAGTGGGGTTCACACCCACGCGGATACATATCCATTGGATCTTAAGTCCAATGCCTTAACCACTCGTCCATCCTGGTGGACTGTTTGAGTTATTTTGCATCATTGTGACTAAGATTTATACTTTGAATGTAAAATAGTTGTTAGAGGATATTTGAAGTGGAAGATTACTTTGGTTATTACAGAAGATCAACTGGATGCCAAGATGATGCAAGTTACTCAGAGAAAATTCTTCTTTGGAACGCTTTGGAGAATGCCAAGGTTAGAAGTCGTACCAGGAGTGGGGTTCGAACCCACGCAGATACATATCCATTGGATCTTAAGTCCAACGCCTTAACCACTCGGCCATCCTGGTGAACTGTTTGAGTTAATTTGCATCATGTGACTGAGATTTATACTTTGAATGTAAAATAGTTGTAAGAGGATATTTGAAGTCGAAGATTACTATGGTTATTACAAAAGATCAACTGGATGCCAAGATGATTCAAGTTAATGGGGTCAGTGCTACCGTCTTTTGTTGTGGCTCATTGATTCCATTTTATTCCTTTCATTAAGTGTTGTACACAAACATTCCACAAAGAACCACTGTTAACCACAGAGTTGTTTGGAAACATCATAGTATGGTCAGAGATTTCCTGGGTAAAAACAGAGATTAGTTTTTGGATACCTTCAAAATATTTTTAAAAGGGTGCGGAAGAGCACCAATAGTAATTAATTGGCCCATCACTTTCAATACTTTGCTCGTATTTTTCTAATCCAGCCAAACCTCTCCGGAAAACAGCATCTTTAAAAAAGACCACTAGATTATGCTATTGAAAGACTTTGTGGGAGATTTATCAAAGTTGTCTATTTCCCACATAGATACCTTGGATATCTTCAAAATATTTTTAAAAGGGGGCAGAAGAGCACCAATTGTAATTAATTGGCCCATCCCTTTCAAAACTTTGCTCATATTTTTCTAATCCAGCCAAACCTCTCTGCAAAACAGCATCTTTAAAAAAGACCACTAGGTTATGCTATGGAGAGACTTTGTGGGAGATTTATCAAAGTTGTCTATTTCCCACATCAATATAGACCAACCTACAGTGGGTTAGGCCGGTCTAATGTGCGCTTCATTTATCAAAAGTCTCAGTGCTCTGGATAAATTCTGCGCACAGACTTCGGCATCTATGGTTTGTACAGTATTTAAACGCTTGTCATAAGAACATATATGAAAGGAGTAGAATTAGGGTTATTCTAAGAGATGGAATGTTTACTAAGATCTTACATGTTTACTCAGAGCCTGCTCCTCAATGGTAAACACCACATTTAAAACTCATACCAGGAGTGGGGTTCACACCCACGCGGATACATATCCATTGGATCTTAAGTCCAATGCCTTAACCACTCGTCCATCCTGGTGGACTGTTTGAGTTATTTTGCATCATTGTGACTGAGATTTATACTTTGAATGTAAAATAGTTGTTAGAGGATATTTGAATTGGAAGATTACTTTGGTTATTACAGAAGATCAACTGGATGCCAAGATGATGCAAGTTACTCAGAGAACATTCTTCTTTGGAACACTTTGGAGAATGCCAAGGAGTGGGGTTCGAACCCACTCATACCAGGAGTGGGGTTCAAACCCACGCGGATACATATCCATTGGATCTTAAGTCCAACGCCTTAACCACTCGGCCATCCTGGTGAACTGTTTGAGTTAATTTGCATCATTGTGACTGAGATTTATACTTTGAATGTAAAATAGTTGTAAGAGGATAATTGATGTCGAAGATTACTATGGTTATTACAGAAGATCACTTGGATGCCAAGATGATTCAAGTTAATGGGGTCAGTGCTACCGTCTTTTGTTGTGGCTCATTGATTCCATTTTATTCCTTTCATTAAGTGTTGTACACAAACATTCCACAAAGAACCACTGTTAACCACAGAGTTGTTTGGAAACATCATAGTATGGTCAGAGATTTCCTGGGTAAAAACAGAGATTAGTTTTTGGATACCTTCAAAATATTTTTAAAAGGGTGCGGAAGAGCACCAATAGTAATTAATTGGCCCATCCCTTTCAAAATTTTGCTCATATTTTTCTAATCAAGCCAAACCTCTCTGGAAAACAGCATCTTTAAAAAAGACCACTAGGTTATGCTATGGAGAGACTTTGTGGGAGATTTATCAAAGTTGTCTATTTCCCACATCAATATAGACCAACCTACAGTGGGTTAGGCCGGTCTAATGTGCGCTTAATTTATCAAAAGTCTCAGTGCTCTGGATAAATTCTGCGCACAGACTTCGGCATCTATGGTTTGTACAGTATTTAAACGCTTGTCATAAGAACATATATGAAAGGAGTAGAATTAGGGTTATTCTAAGAGATGGAATGTTTACTAAGATCTTACATGTTTACTCAGAGCCTGCTCCTCTATGGTAAACACCACATTTAAAACTCATACCAGGAGTGGGGTTCACACCCACGCAGATACATATCCATTGGATCTTAAGTCCAATGCCTTAACCACTCGTCCATCCTGGTGGACTGTTTGAGTTATTTTGCATCATTGTGACTGAGATTTATTCTTTGAATGTAAAATAGTTGTTAGAGGATATTTGAAGTGGAAGATTACTTTGGTTATTACAGAAGATCCACTGGATGCCAAGATGATGCAAGTTACTCAGAGAACATTCTTCTTTGGAACACTTTGGAGAATGCCAAGGTTAAAAGTCATACCAGGAGTGGGGTTCGAACCCACGCGGATACATATCCATTGGATCTTAAGTCCAACGCCTTAACCACTCGGCCATCCTGGTGGACTGTTTGAATTATTTTGCATCATGTGACTGATATTTATACTTTGAATGTAAAATAGTTGTAAGAGGATATTTGAAGTCGAAGATTACTATGGTTATTACAAAAGATCAACTGGATGCCAAGATGATTCAAGTTAATGGGGTCAGTGCTACCGTCTTTTGTTGTGGCTCATTGATTCCATTTTATTCCTTTCATTAAGTGTTGTACACAAACATTCCACAAAGAACCACTGTTAACCACAGAGTTGTTTGGAAACATCATAGTATGGTCAGAGATTTCCTGGGTAAAAACAGAGATTAGTTTTTGGATACCTTCAAAATATTTTTAAAAGGGTGCGGAAGAGCACCAATAGTAATTAATTGGCCCATCACTTTCAATACTTTGCTCGTATTTTTCTAATCCAGCCAAACCTCTCCGGAAAACAGCATCTTTAAAAAAGACCACTAGATTATGCTATTGAAAGACTTTGTGGGAGATTTATCAAAGTTGTCTATTTCCCACATAGATACCTTGGATATCTTCAAAATATTTTTAAAAGGGGGCAGAAGAGCACCAATTGTAATTAATTGGCCCATCCCTTTCAAAACTTTGCTCATATTTTTCTAATCCAGCCAAACCTCTCTGCAAAACAGCATCTTTAAAAAAGACCACTAGGTTATGCTATGGAGAGACTTTGTGGGAGATTTATCAAAGTTGTCTATTTCCCACATCAATATAGACCAACCTACAGTGGGTTAGGCCGGTCTAATGTGCGCTTCATTTATCAAAAGTCTCAGTGCTCTGGATAAATTCTGCGCACAGACTTCGGCATCTATGGTTTGTACAGTATTTAAACGCTTGTCATAAGAACATATATGAAAGGAGTAGAATTAGGGTTATTCTAAGAGATGGAATGTTTACTAAGATCTTACATGTTTACTCAGAGCCTGCTCCTCTATGGTAAACACCACATTTAAAACTCATACCAGGAGTGGGGTTCGAACCCACGCGGATATATATCCATTGTATCTTAAGTCCAACGCCTTAACCACTCGGCCATCCTGGTGGACTGTTTGAGTTATTTTGCATCATTGTGACTGAGATTTATACTTTGAATGTAAAACAGTTGTTAGAGGATATTTGAAGTGGAAGATTACTTTGGTTATTACAGAAGATCCACTGGATGCCAAGATGATGCAAGTTACTCAGAGAACATTCTTCTTTGGAACACTTTGGAGAATGCCAAGGTTAAAAGCCATACCAGGAGTGGGGTTCGAACCCACGCGGATACATATCCATTGGATCTTAAGTCCAACGCCTTAACCACTCGGCCATCCTGGTAAACTGTTTGAGTTAATTTGCATCATTGTGACTGAGATTTATACTTTGAATGTAAAATAGTTGTAAGAGGATATTTGAAGTCAAAGATTACAATGGTTATTACAGAAGATCAACTGGATGCCAAGATGATTCAAGTTAATGGGGTCAGTGCTACCGTCTTTTGTTGTGGCTCATTGATTCCATTTTATTCCTTTCATTAAGTGTTGTACACAAACATTCCACAAAGAACCACTGTTAACCACAGAGTTGTTTGGAAACATCATAGTATGGTCAGAGATTTCCTGGGTAAAAACAGAGATTAGTTTTTGGATACCTTCAAAATATTTTTAAAAGGGTGCGGAAGAGCACCAATAGTAATTAATTGGCCCATCCCTTTCAAAACTTTGCTCATATTTTTCTAATCAAGCCAAACCTCTCTGGAAAACAGCATCTTTAAAAAAGACCACTAGGTTATGTTATGGAGAGACTTTGTGGGAGATTTATCAAAGTTGTCTATTTCCCACATCAATATAGACCAACCTACAGTGGGTTAGGCCGGTCTAATGTGCGCTTAATTTATCAAATGTCTCAGTGCTCTGGATAAATTCTGCGCACAGACTTCGGCATCTATGGTTTGTACAGTATTTAAACGCTTGTCATAAGAACATATATGAAAGGAGTAGAATTAGG
The DNA here is from genome assembly GCF_029499605.1 of Hyla sarda. Taxonomy (NCBI): domain Eukaryota; kingdom Metazoa; phylum Chordata; class Amphibia; order Anura; family Hylidae; genus Hyla; species Hyla sarda. The sequence continues at coordinate 335,929,162 of NC_079191.1, forward strand.
GTTATTCTAAGAGATGGAATGTTTACTAAGATCTTACATGTTTACTCAGAGCCTGCTCCTCTATGGTAAACACCACATTTAAAACTCATACCAGGAGTGGGTTTCACACCCACGCGGATACATATCCATTGGATCTTAAGTCCAATGCCTTAACCACTCGTCCATCCTGGTGGACTGTTTGAGTTATTTTGCATCATTGTGACTGAGATTTATACTTTGAATGTAAAATAGTTGTTAGAGGATATTTGAATTGGAAGATTACTTTGGTTATTACAGAAGATCAACTGGATGCCAAGATGATGCAAGTTACTCAGAGAACATTCTTCTTTGGAACACTTTGGAGAATGCCAAGGAGTGGGGTTCGAACCCACTCATACCAGGAGTGGGGTTCAAACCCACGCGGATACATATCCATTGGATCTTAAGTCCAACGCCTTAACCACTCGGCCATCCTGGTGAACTGTTTGAGTTAATTTGCATCATTGTGACTGAGATTTATACTTTGAATGTAAAATAGTTGTAAGAGGATAATTGATGTCGAAGATTACTATGGTTATTACTGAAGATCACTTGGATGCCAAGATGATTCAAGTTAATGGGGTCAGTGCTACCGTCTTTTGTTGTGGCTCATTGATTCCATTTTATTCCTTTCATTAAGTGTTGTACACAAACATTCCACAAAGAACCACTGTTAACCACAGAGTTGTTTGGAAACATCATAGTATGGTCAGAGATTTCCTGGGTAAAAACAGAGATTAGTTTTTGGATACCTTCAAAATATTTTTAAAAGGGTGCGGAAGAGCACCAATAGTAATTAATTGGCCCATCCCTTTCAAAATTTTGCTCATATTTTTCTAATCAAGCCAAACCTCTCTGGAAAACAGCATCTTTAAAAAAGACCACTAGGTTATGCTATGGAGAGACTTTGTGGGAGATTTATCAAAGTTGTCTATTTCCCACATCAATATAGACCAACCTACAGTGGGTTAGGCCGGTCTAATGTGCGCTTAATTTATCAAAAGTCTCAGTGCTCTGGATAAATTCTGCGCACAGACTTCGGCATCTATGGTTTGTACAGTATTTAAACGCTTGTCATAAGAACATATATGAAAGGAGTAGAATTAGGGTTATTCTAAGAGATGGAATGTTTACTAAGATCTTACATGTTTACTCAGAGCCTGCTCCTCTATGGTAAACACCACATTTAAAACTCATACCAGGAGTGGGGTTCACACCCACGCAGATACATATCCATTGGATCTTAAGTCCAATGCCTTAACCACTCGTCCATCCTGGTGGACTGTTTGAGTTATTTTGCATCATTGTGACTGAGATTTATTCTTTGAATGTAAAATAGTTGTTAGAGGATATTTGAAGTGGAAGATTACTTTGGTTATTACAGAAGATCCACTGGATGCCAAGATGATGCAAGTTACTCAGAGAACATTCTTCTTTGGAACACTTTGGAGAATGCCAAGGTTAAAAGTCATACCAGGAGTGGGGTTCGAACCCACGCGGATACATATCCATTGGATCTTAAGTCCAACGCCTTAACCACTCGGCCATCCTGGTGGACTGTTTGAATTATTTTGCATCATGTGACTGATATTTATACTTTGAATGTAAAATAGTTGTAAGAGGATATTTGAAGTCGAAGATTACTATGGTTATTACAAAAGATCAACTGGATGCCAAGATGATTCAAGTTAATGGGGTCAGTGCTACCGTCTTTTGTTGTGGCTCATTGATTCCATTTTATTCCTTTCATTAAGTGTTGTACACAAACATTCCACAAAGAACCACTGTTAACCACAGAGTTGTTTGGAAACATCATAGTATGGTCAGAGATTTCCTGGGTAAAAACAGAGATTAGTTTTTGGATACCTTCAAAATATTTTTAAAAGGGTGCGGAAGAGCACCAATAGTAATTAATTGGCCCATCACTTTCAATACTTTGCTCGTATTTTTCTAATCCAGCCAAACCTCTCCGGAAAACAGCATCTTTAAAAAAGACCACTAGATTATGCTATTGAAAGACTTTGTGGGAGATTTATCAAAGTTGTCTATTTCCCACATAGATACCTTGGATATCTTCAAAATATTTTTAAAAGGGGGCAGAAGAGCACCAATTGTAATTAATTGGCCCATCCCTTTCAAAACTTTGCTCATATTTTTCTAATCCAGCCAAACCTCTCTGCAAAACAGCATCTTTAAAAAAGACCACTAGGTTATGCTATGGAGAGACTTTGTGGGAGATTTATCAAAGTTGTCTATTTCCCACATCAATATAGACCAACCTACAGTGGGTTAGGCCGGTCTAATGTGCGCTTCATTTATCAAAAGTCTCAGTGCTCTGGATAAATTCTGCGCACAGACTTCGGCATCTATGGTTTGTACAGTATTTAAACGCTTGTCATAAGAACATATATGAAAGGAGTAGAATTAGGGTTATTCTAAGAGATGGAATGTTTACTAAGATCTTACATGTTTACTCAGAGCCTGCTCCTCTATGGTAAACACCACATTTAAAACTCATACCAGGAGTGGGGTTCGAACCCACGCGGATATATATCCATTGTATCTTAAGTCCAACGCCTTAACCACTCGGCCATCCTGGTGGACTGTTTGAGTTATTTTGCATCATTGTGACTGAGATTTATACTTTGAATGTAAAACAGTTGTTAGAGGATATTTGAAGTGGAAGATTACTTTGGTTATTACAGAAGATCCACTGGATGCCAAGATGATGCAAGTTACTCAGAGAACATTCTTCTTTGGAACACTTTGGAGAATGCCAAGGTTAAAAGCCATACCAGGAGTGGGGTTCGAACCCACGCGGATACATATCCATTGGATCTTAAGTCCAACGCCTTAACCACTCGGCCATCCTGGTAAACTGTTTGAGTTAATTTGCATCATTGTGACTGAGATTTATACTTTGAATGTAAAATAGTTGTAAGAGGATATTTGAAGTCAAAGATTACAATGGTTATTACAGAAGATCAACTGGATGCCAAGATGATTCAAGTTAATGGGGTCAGTGCTACCGTCTTTTGTTGTGGCTCATTGATTCCATTTTATTCCTTTCATTAAGTGTTGTACACAAACATTCCACAAAGAACCACTGTTAACCACAGAGTTGTTTGGAAACATCATAGTATGGTCAGAGATTTCCTGGGTAAAAACAGAGATTAGTTTTTGGATACCTTCAAAATATTTTTAAAAGGGTGCGGAAGAGCACCAATAGTAATTAATTGGCCCATCCCTTTCAAAACTTTGCTCATATTTTTCTAATCAAGCCAAACCTCTCTGGAAAACAGCATCTTTAAAAAAGACCACTAGGTTATGTTATGGAGAGACTTTGTGGGAGATTTATCAAAGTTGTCTATTTCCCACATCAATATAGACCAACCTACAGTGGGTTAGGCCGGTCTAATGTGCGCTTAATTTATCAAATGTCTCAGTGCTCTGGATAAATTCTGCGCACAGACTTCGGCATCTATGGTTTGTACAGTATTTAAACGCTTGTCATAAGAACATATATGAAAGGAGTAGAATTAGGGTTATTCTAAGAGATGGAATGTTTACTAAGATCTTACATGTTTACTCAGAGCCTGCTCCTCTATGGTAAACACCACATTTAAAACTCATACCAGGAGTGGGTTTCACACCCACGCGGATACATATCCATTGGATCTTAAGTCCAATGCCTTAACCACTCGTCCATCCTGGTGGACTGTTTGAGTTATTTTGCATCATTGTGACTGAGATTTATACTTTGAATGTAAAATAGTTGTTAGAGGATATTTGAAGTGGAAGATTACACTTGGTTATTACAGAAGATCAACTGGATGCCAAGATGATGCAAGTTACTCAGAGAAAATTCTTCTTTGGAACACTTTGGAGAATGCCAAGGTTAAAACTCATACCAGGAGTGGGGTTCGAACCCACGCGGATACATATCCATTGGATCTTAAGTCCAACGCCTTAACCACTCGGCCATCCTGGTGAACTGTTTGAGTTAATTTGCATCATTGTGACTGAGATTTATACTTTGAATGTAAAATAGTTGTAAGAGGATATTTGAAGTCGAAGATTACTATGGTTATTACAGAAGATCAACTGGATGCCAAGATGATTCAAGTTAATGGGGTCAGTGCTACCGTCTTTTGTTGTGGCTCATTGATTCCATTTTATTCCTTTCATTAAGTGTTGTACACAAATATTCCACAAAGAACCACTGTTAACCACAGAGTTGTTTGGAAACATCATAGTATGGTCAGAGATTTCCTGGGTAAAAACAGAGATTAGTTTTTGGATACCTTCAAAATATTTTTAAAAGGGTGCGGAAGAGCACCAATAGTAATTAATTGGCCCATCACTTTCAATACTTTGCTCGTATTTTTCTAATCCAGCCAAACCTCTCTGGAAAACAGCATCTTTAAAAAAGACCACTAGATTATGCTATTGAAAGACTTTGTGGGAGATTTATCAAAGTTGTCTATTTCCCACATAGATACCTTGGATATCTTCAAAATATTTTTAAAAGGGGGCAGAAGAGCACCAATTGTAATTAATTGGCCCATCCCTTTCAAAACTTTGCTCATATTTTTCTAATCCAGCCAAACCTCTCTGCAAAACAGCATCTTTAAAAAAAGACCACTAGGTTATGCTATGGAGAGACTTTGTGGGAGATTTATCAAAGTTGTCTATTTCCCACATCAATATAGACCAACCTACAGTGGGTTAGGCCGGTCTAATGTGCGCTTCATTTATCAAAAGTCTCAGTGCTCTGGATAAATTCTGCGCACAGACTTCGGCATCTATGGTTTGTACAGTATTTAAACGCTTGTCATAAGAACATATATGAAAGGAGTAGAATTAGGGTTATTCTAAGAGATGGAATGTTTACTAAGATCTTACATGTTTACTCAGAGCCTGCTCCTCTATGGTAAACACCACATTTAAAACTCATACCAGAAGTGGGGTTCGCACCCACACGGATACATATCCATTGGATCTTAAGTCCAATGCCTTAACCACTCGTCCATCCTGGTGGACTGTTTGAGTTATTTTGCATCATTGTGACTGAGATTTATACTTTGAATGTAAAATAATTGTTAGAGGATATTTGAAGTGGAAGATTACTTTGGTTATTACAGAAGATCAACTGGATGCCAAGATGATGCAAGTTACTCAGAGAACATTCTTCTTTGGAACACTTTGGAGAATGCCAAGGTTAAAACTCATACCAAGAGTCGGGTTCGAACCCACGCGGATACATATCCATTGGATCTTAAGTCCAACGCCTTAACCACTCAGCCATCCTGGTGAACTGTTTGAGTTAATTTGCATCATTGTGACTGAGATTTATACTTTGAATGTAAAATAGTTGTAAGAGGATAATTGAAGTCGAAGATTACTATGGTTATTACAGAAGATCAACTGGATGCCAAGATGATTCAAGTTAATGGGGTCAGTGCTACCATCTTTTGTTGTGGCTCATTGATTCCATTTTATTCCTTTCATTAAGTGTTGTACACAAACATTCCACAAAGAACCACTGTTAACCACAGAGTTGTTTGGAAACATCATAGTATGGTCAGAGATTTCCTGGGTAAAAACAGAGATTAGTTTTTGGGTACCTTCAAAATATTTTTAAAAGGGTGCGGAAGAGCAACAATAGTAATTAATTGGCCCATCCCTTTCAAAACTTTGCTCATATTTTTCTAATCCAGCCAAACCTCTCCGGAAAACAGCATCTTTAAAAAAGACCACTAGGTTATGCTATGGAGAGACTTTGTGGGAGATTTATCAAAGTTGTCTATTTCCCACATCAATATAGACCAACCTACAGTGGGTTAGGCCGGTCTAATGTGCGCTTAATTTATCAAAAGTCTCAGTGCTCTGGATAAATTCTGCGCACAGACTTCGGCATCTATGGTTTGTACAGTATTTAAACGCTTGTCATAAGAACATATATGAAAGGAGTAGAATTAGGGTTATTCTAAGAGATGGAATGTTTACTAAGATCTTACATGTTTACTCAGAGCCTGCTCCTCTATGGTAAACACCACATTTAAAACTCATACCAGTAGTGGGGTTCGAACCTACGCAGATACATATCCATTGGATCTTAAGTCCAACGTCTTAACCACTCGGCCATCCTGGTGAACTGTTTTAGATAATTTGCATCATTGTGACTGAGATTTATACTTTGAATGTAAAATAGTTGTAAGAGGATATTTGAAGTCGAAGATTACTATGGTTATTACAGAAGATCAACTGGATGCCAAGATGATTCAAGTTAATGGGGTCAGTGCTACCGTCTTTTGTTGTGGCTCATTGATTCCATTTTATTCCTTTCTTTAAGTGTTGTACACAAACATTCCACAAAGAACCACTGTTAACCACAGAGTTGTTTGGAAACATCATAGTATGGTCAGAGATTTCCTGGGTAAAAACAGAGATTAGTTTTTGGGTACCTTCAAAATATTTTTAAAAGGGTGCGGAAGAGCACCAATAGTAATTAATTGGCCCATCCCTTTCAAAACTTTGCTCATATTTTTCTAATTCAGCCAAACCTCTCCGGAAAACAGCATCTTTAAAAAAGACCACTAGGTTATGCTATGGAGAGACTTAGTGGGAGATTTATCAAAGTTGTCTATTTCCCACATCAATATAGACCAACCTACAGTCGGTTAGGCCGGTCTAATGTGCGCTTAATTTATCAAAAGTCTCAGTGCTCTGGATAAATTCTGCGCACAGACTTCGGCATCTATGGTTTGTACAGTATTTAAACGCTTGTCATAAGAACATATATGAAAGGAGTAGAATTAGGGTTATTCTAGGAGATGGAATGTTTACTAAGATCTTACATGTTTACTCAGAGCCTGCTCCTCTATGGTAAACACCACATTTAAAACTCATACCAGGAGTGGGGTTCACACCCACGCGGATACATATCCATTGGATCTTAAGTTCAATGCCTTAACCACTCGTCCATCCTGGTGGACTGTTTGAGTTATTTTGCATCATTGTGACTGAGATTTATACTTTAAATGTAAAATAGTTGTATGAGGATATTTGAAGTCGAAGATTACTTTGGTTATTACAGAAGATCAACTGGATGCCAAGATGATTCAAGTTAATGGGGTCAGTGCTACCGTCTTTTGTTGTGGCTCATTGATTCCATTTTATTCCTTTCATTAAGTGTTGTACACAAACATTCCACAAAGAACCACTGTTAACCACAGAGTTGTTTGGAAACATCATAGTATGGTCAGAGATTTCCTGGGTAAAAACAGAGATTAGTTTTTGGATACCTTCAAAATATTTTTAAAAGGGTGCGGAAGAGCACCAATTGTAATTAATTGGCCCATCCCTTTCAAAACTTTGCTCATATTTTTCTAATCAAGCCAAACCTCTCTGGAAAACAGCATCTTTAACCCCTTAAGGACTCAGGGTTTTTCCGTTTTTGCACTTTCGTTTTTTCCTCCTTACCTTTTAAAAATCATAACCCTTTCAATTTTCCACCTAAAAATCCATATTATGGCTTATTTTTTGCGTCGCCAATTCTACTTTGCAGTGACATTAGTCATTTTACCCAAAAATGCACGGCGAAACAGAAAAAAAAATCATTGTGCGACAAAATCGAAAAAAAAACGCCATTTTGTAACTTTTGGGGGCTTTCGTTTCTAAGCAGTGCATATTTCGGTAAAAATTACACCTTATCATTATTCTGTAGGTCCATACGGTTAAAATGATACCCTACTTATATAGGTTTGATTTTGTCGCACTTCTGGAAAAAATCATAACTACATGCAGGAAAATTTATACGTTTAAAAATGTCATCTTCTGACCCCTATAACTTTTTTATTTTTCCACGTATGGGGTGGTATGAGGACTCATTTTTGATCTGAAGTTTTTATCGGTATGATTTTTGTTTTGATCGGACTTTTTGATCACTTTTTATTCATTTTTTAATGATATAAAAAGTGACCAAAATACGCTTTTTTGGACTTTGGAATTTTTTTGCGCGTACGCCATTGACCGTACGGCTTAATTAATGATATATTTTTATAGTTCGGACATTTACGCACGCGGCGATACCACATATGTTTATTTTTTATTTTTTTTACACTGTTTTATTTTTTTTATGGGAAAAGGGGGGTGATTCAAACTTTTATTAGGGAAGGGGTTAAATGACCTTTATTAACACTTTTTTTTTACATTTTTTTTGCAGTGTTATAGGTCCCATAGGGACCTATAACACTGCACACACTGATCTCTAATGCTGATCACTGGCGTGCATTAACACGCCTGTGATCAGCATTATCGACGCTTGACTGCTCCTGCCTGGATCTCAGGCACGGAGCAGTCATTCGTCGATCGGACACCGGGGAGGCAGGTAAGAGCCCTCCCGGTGTCCAATCAGCTGTTCGGGACGCCGCGATTTCACCGCGGCGGTCCCGAACAGCCCGACTGAGCAGCCGGGTCACTTTCACTTTCACTTTAGAAGCGGCGGTCAGCTTTGACCGCCGCTTCTAAAGGGTTAATACCGCACATCGCCGCGATCGGTGATGTGTGGTATTAGCCGCGGGTCCCGGCCGTTGATTACCGCCGGGACCGACGCGATATGATGCGGGATCGCGGCGCGATCCCGCTTCATATCGCGGGAGCCGGCGCAGGACGTAAATATACTTCCTGCGTCGTTAAGGGGTTAAAAAAGACCACTAGGTTATGCTATGGAGAGACTTTGTGGGAGATTTATCAAAGTTGTCTATTTCCCACATCAATATAGACCAACCTACAGTGGGTTAGGCCGGTCTAATGTGCGCTTAATTTATCAAAAGTCTCAGTGCTCTGGATAAATTCTGCGCACAGACTTCGGCATCTATGGTTTGTACAGTATTTAAACGCTTGTCATAAGAACATATATGAAAGGAGTAGAATTAGGGTTATTCTAAGAGATGGAATGTTTACTAAGATCTTATATGTTTACTCAGAGCCTGCTCCTCTATGGTAAACACCACATTTAAAACTCATACCAGGAGTGGGGTTCACACCCACGCGGATACATATCCATTGGATCTTAAGTCCAACGCCTTAACCACTCGTCCATCCTGGTGGACTGTTTGAGTTATTTTGCATCATTGTGACTGAGATTTATACTTTGAATGTAAAATAGTTGTTAGAGGATATTTGAAGTGGAAGATTACTTTGGTTATTACAGAAGATCCACTGGATGCCAAGATGATGCAAGTTACTCAGAGAACATTCTTCTCTGGAACACTTTGGAGAATGCCAAGGTTAAAACTCATACCAGGAGTGGGGTTCGAACCCATGCGGATACATATCCATTGGATCTTAAGTCCAACGCCTTAACCATTCGGCCATCCTGGTAAACTGTTTGTGTTAATTTGCATCATTGTGACTGAGATTTATACTTTGAATGTAAAATAGTTGTAAGAGGATATTTGAAGTCGAAGATTACTATGGTTATTACAGAAGATCAACTGGATGCCAAGATGATTCAAGTTAATGGGGTCAGTGCTACCGTCTTTTGTTGTGGCTCATTGATTCCATTTTATTCCTTTCATTAAGTGTTGTACACAAACATTCCACAAAGAACCACTGTTAACCACAGAGTTGTTTGGAAACATCATAGTATGGTCAGAGATTTCCTGGGTAAAAACAGAGATTAGTTTTTGGATACCTTCAAAATATTTTTAAAAGGGTGCGGAAGAGCACCAATAGTAATTAATTGGCCCATCCCTTTCAAAACTTTGCTCATATTTTTCTAATCAAGCCAAACCTCTCTGGAAAACAGCATCTTTAAAAACGACCACTAGGTTATGCTATGGAGAGACTTTGTGGGAGATTTATCAAAGTTGTCTATTTCCCACATCAATATAGACCAACCTACAGTGGGTTAGGCCGGTCTAATGTGCGCTTCATTTATCAAAAGTCTCAGTGCTCTGGATAAATTCTGCGCACAGACTTCGGCATCTATGGTTTGTAGAGTATTTAAACGCTTGTCATAAGAACATATATGAAAGGAGTAGAATTAGGGTTATTCTAAGAGATGGAATGTTTACTAAGATCTAACATGTTTACTCAGAGCCTGCTCCTCTATTGTAAACACCACATTTAAAACTCATACCAGTAGTGGGGTTCGAACCTACGCAGATACATATCCATTGGATCTTAAGTCCAACGTCTTAACCACTCGGCCATCCTGGTGAACTGTTTTAGATAATTTGCATCATTGTGACTGAGATTTATACTTTGAATGTAAAATAGTTGTAAGAGGATATTTGAAGTCGAAGATTACTATGGTTATTACAGAAGATCAACTGGATGCCAAGATGATTCAAGTTAATGGGGTCAGTGCTACCGTCTTTTGTTGTGGCTCATTGATTCCATTTTATTCCTTTCTTTAAGTGTTGTACACAAACATTCCACAAAGAACCACTGTTAACCACAGAGTTGTTTGGAAACATCATAGTATGGTCAGAGATTTCCTGGGTAAAAACAGAGATTAGTTTTTGGGTACCTTCAAAATATTTTTAAAAGGGTGCGGAAGAGCACCAATAGTAATTAATTGGCCCATCCCTTTCAAAACTTTGCTCATGTTTTTCTAATTCAGCCAAACCTCTCCGGAAAACAGCATCTTTAAAAAAGACCACTAGGTTATGCTATGGAGAGACTTAGTGGGAGATTTATCAAAGTTGTCTATTTCCCACATCAATATAGACCAACCTACAGTCGGTTAGGCCGGTCTAATGTGCGCTTCATTTATCAAAAGTCTCAGTGCTCTGGATAAATTCTGCGCACAGACTTCGGCATCTATGGTTTGTACAGTATTTAAACGCTTGTCATAAGAACATATATGAAAGGAGTAGAATTAGGGTTATTCTAGGAGATGGAATGTTTACTAAGATCTTACATGTTTACTCAGAGCCTGCTCCTCTATGGTAAACACCACATTTAAAACTCATACCAGGAGTGGGGTTCACACCCACGCGGATACATATCCATTGGATCTTAAGTCCAATGCCTTAACCACTCGTCCATCCTGGTTGACTGTTTGAGTTATTTTGCATCATTGTGACTGAGATTTATACTTTGAATGTAAAATAGTTGTATGAGGATATTTGAAGTCGAAGATTACTTTGGTTATTACAGAAGATCAACTGGATGCCAAGATGATTCAAGTTAATGGGGTCAGTGCTACCGTCTTTTGTTGTGGCTCATTGATTCCATTTTATTCCTTTCATTAAGTGTTGTACACAAACATTCCACAAAGAACCACTGTTAACCACAGAGTTGTTTGGAAACATCATAGTATGGTCAGAGATTTCCTGGGTAAAAAAATAGATTAGTTTTTGGATACCTTCAAAATATTTTTAAAAGGGTGCGGAAGAGCACCAATAGTAATTAATTGGCCCATCCCTTTCAAAACTTTGCTCATATTTTTCTAATCAAGCCAAACCTCTCTGGAAAACAGCATCTTTAAAAAAGACCACTAGGTTATGCTATGGAGAGACTTTGTGGGAGATTTATCAAAGTTGTCTATTTCCCATATCAATATAGACCAACCTACAGTGGGTTAGGCCGGTCTAATGTGCGCTTAATTTATCAAAAGTCTCAGTGCTCTGGATAAATTCTGCGCACAGACTTCGGCATCTATGGTTTGTACAGTATTTAAACGCTTGTCATAAGAACATATATGAAAGGAGTAGAATTAGGGTTATTCTAAGAGATGGAATGTTTACTAAGATCTTATATGTTTACTCAGAGCCTGCTCCTCTATGGTAAACACCACATTTAAAACTCATACCAGGAGTGGGGTTCACACCCAGGCGGATACATATCCATTGGATCTTAAGTCCAATGCCTTAACCACTCGTCCATCCTGGTGGACTGTTTGAGTTATTTTGCATCATTGTGACTGAGATTTATACTTTGAATGTAAAATAGTTGTTAGAGGATATTTGAAGTGGAAGATTACTTTGGTTATTACAGAAGATCAACTGGATGCCAAGATGATGCAAGTTACTCAGAGAAAATTCTTCTTTGGAACACTTTGGAGAATGCCAAGGTTAAAACTCATACCAGGAGTGGGGTTCGAACCCACACGGATACATATCCATTGGATCTTAAGTCCAACGCCTTAACCACTCGGCCATCCTGGTGAACTGTTTGAGTTAATTTGCATCATTGTGACTGAGATTTATACTTTGAATGTAAAATAGTTGTAAGAGGATATTTGAAGTCGAAGATTACGATGGTTATTACAGAAGATCAACTGGATGCCAAGATGATTCAAGTTAATGGGGTCAGTGCTACCGTCTTTTGTTGTGGCTCATTGATTCCATTTTATTCCTTTCATTAAGTGTTGTACACAAATATTCCACAAAGAACCACTGTTAACCAGAGAGTTGTTTGGAAACATCATAGTATGGTCAGAGATTTCCTGGGTAAAAACAGAGATTAGTTTTTGGATACCTTCAAAATATTTTTAAAAGGGTGCGGAAGAGCACCAATAGTAATTAATTGGCCCATCACTTTCAATACTTTGCTCGTATTTTTCTAATCCAGCCAAACCTCTCCGGAAAACAGCATCTTTAAAAAAGACCACTAGATTATGCTATTGAAAGACTTTGTGGGAGATTTATCAAAGTTGTCTATTTCCCACATAGATACCTTGGATATCTTCAAAATATTTTTAAAAGGGGGCAGAAGAGCACCAATTGTAATTAATTGGCCCATCCCTTTCAAAACTTTGCTCATATTTTTCTAATCCAGCCAAACCTCTCCGGAAAACAGCATCTTTAAAAAAGACCACTAGGTTATGCTATGGAGAGACTTTGTGGGAGATTTAGCAAAGTTGTCTATTTCCCACATCAATATAGACCAACCTACAGTGGGTTAGGCCGGTCTAATGTGCGCTTAAATTATCAAAAGTCTCAGTGCTCTGGATAAATTCTGCGCACAGACTTCGGCATCTATGGTTTGTACAGTATTTAAACGCTTGTCATAAGAACATATATGAAAGGAGTAGAATTAGGGTTATTCTAAGAGATGGAATGTTTACTGAGATCTTACATGTTTACTCAGAGCCTGCTCCTCAATGGTAAACACCACATTTAAAACTCATACCAGGAGTGGGGTTCACACCCACGCGGATACATATCCATTGGATCTTAAGTCCAATGCCTTAACCACTTGTCCATCCTGGTGGACTGTTTGAGTTATTTTGCATCATTGTGACTGAGATTTATACTTTGAATGTAAAATAGTTGTTAGAGGATATTTGAATTGGAAGATTACTTTGGTTATTACAGAAGATCAACTGGATGCCAAGATGATGCAAGTTACTCAGAGAAAATTCTTCTTTGGAACACTTTGGAGAATGCCAAGGTTAAAACTCATACCAGGAGTGGGGTTCGAACCCACGCGGATACATATCCATTAGATCTTAAGTCCAACGCCTTAACCACTCGCCCATCCTGGTGAACTGTTTGAGTTAATTTGCATCATTGTGACTGAGATTTATACTTTGAATGTAAAATAGTTGTAAGAGGATATTTGAAGTCGAAGATTACTATGGTTATTACAGAAGATCAACTGGATGCCAAGATGATTCAAGTTAATGGGGTCAGTGCTACCGTCTTTTGTTGTGGCTCATTGATTCCATTTTATTCCTTTCATTAAGTGTTGTACACAAACATTCCACAAAGAACCACTGTTAACCACAGAGTTGTTTGGAAACATCATAGTATGGTCAGAGATTTCCTGGGTAAAAACAGAGATTAGTTTTTGGGTACCTTCAAAATATTTTTAAAAGGGTGCGGAAGAGCAACAATAGTAATTAATTGGCCCATCCCTTTCAAAACTTTGCTCATATTTTTCTAATCCATCCAAACCTCTCCGGAAATCAGCATCTTTAAAAAAGACCACTAGGTTATGCTATGGAGAGACTTTGTGGGAGATTTATCAAAGTTGTCTATTTCCCACATCAATATAGACCAACCTACAGTGGGTTAGGCCGGTCTAATGTGAGCTTAATTTATCAAAAGTCTCAGTGCTCTGGATAAATTCTGCGCACAGACTTCGGCATCTATGGTTTGTACAGTATTTAAACGCTTGTCATAAGAACATATATGAAAGGAGTAGAATTAGGGTTATTCTAAGAGATGGAATGTTTACTAAGATCTTACATGTTTACTCAGAGCCTGCTCCTCTATGGTAAACACCACATTTAAAACTCATACCAGGAGTGGGGTTCACACCCACGCAGATACATATCCATTGGATCTTAAGTCCAATGCCTTAACCACTCGGCCATCCTGGTGGACTCTTTGAGTTATTTTGCATCATTGTGACTGAGATTTATACTTTGAATGTAAAATAGTTGTTAGAGGATATTTGAAGTGGAAGATTACTTTGGTTATTACAGAAGATCAACTGGATGCCAAGATGATGCAAGTTACTCAGAGAAAATTCTTCTTTGGAACACTTTGGAGAATGCCAAGGTTAAAACTCATACCAGGAGTGGGGTTCGAACCCACGCGGATACATATTCATTGGATCTTAAGTCCAACGCCTTAACCACTCGGCCATCCTGGTGAACTGTTTGAGTTAATTTGCATCATTGTGACTGAGATTTATACTTTGAATGTAAAATAGTTGTAAGAGGATATTTGAAGTCGAAGATTACTATGGTTATTACAGAAGATCAACTGGATGCCAAGATGATTCAAGTTAATGGGGTCAGTGCTACCGTCTTTTTTTGTGGCTCATTGATTCCATTTTATTCCTTTCATTAAGTGTTGTACACAAACATTCCACAAAGAACCACTGTTAACCACAGAGTTGTTTGGAAACATCATAGTATGGTCAGAGATTTCCTGGGTAAAAACAGAGATTAGTTTTTGGATACCTTCAAAATATTTTTAAAAGGGTGCGGAAGAGCAACAATAGTAATTAATTGGCCCATCCCTTTCAAAACTTTGCTCATATTTTTCTAATCCAGCCAAACCTCTCTGCAAAACAGCATCTTTAAAAATGACCTCTAGGTTATGCTATGGAGAGACTTTGTGGGAGATTTATCAAAGTTGTCTATTTCCCACATCAATATAGACCAACCTACAGTGGGTTAGGCCGGTCTAATGTGCGCTTCATTGATCAAAAGTCTCAGTTCTCTGGATAAATTCTGCGCACAGACTTCGGCATCTATGGTTTTACAGTATTTAAACGCTTGTCATAAGAACGTATATGAAAGGAGTAGAATTAGGGTTATTCTAAGAGATGGAATGTTTACTAAGATCTTACATGTTTACTCAGAGCCTGCTCCTCTATGGTAAACACCACATTTAAAACTCATACCAGGAGTGGGGTTCGCACCCACACGGATACATATCCATTGGATCTTAAGTCCAATGCCTTAACCACTCGTCCATCCTGGTGGACTGTTTGAGTTATTTTGCATCATTGTGACTGAGATGTATACTTTGAATGTAAAATAGTTGTTAGAGGATATTTGAAGTGGAAGATTACTTTGGTTATTACAGAAGATCAACTGGATGCCAAGATGATGCAAGTTACTCAGAGAACATTCTTCTTTGGAACACTTTGGAGAATGCCATGGTTAAAACTCATACCAGGAGTGGGGTTCGAACCCACGCGGATACATGTCCATTGGATCTTAAGTCCAACGCCTTAACCACTCGGCCATCCTGGTGAACAGTTTGAGTTAATTTGCATCATTGTGACTGAGATTTATACTTTGAATGTAAAATAGTTGTAAGAAGATAATTGAAGTCGAAGATTACTATGGTTATTACAGAAGATCAACTGGATGCCAAGATGATTCAAGTTAATGGGGTCAGTGCTACCGTCTTTTGTTGTGGCTCATTGATTCCATTTTATTCCTTTCATTAAGTGTTGTACACAAACATTCCACAAAGAACCACTGTTAACCACAGAGTTGTTTGGAAACATCATAGTATGGTCAGAGATTTCCTGGGTAAAAACAGAGATTAGTTTTTGGGTACCTTCAAAAAATTTTTAAAAGGGTGCGGAAGAGCAACAATAGTAATTAATTGGCCCATCCCTTTCAAAACTTTGCTCATATTTTTCTAATCCAGCCAAACCTCTCCGGAAAACAGCATCTTTAAAAAAGACCACTAGGTTATGCTATGGAGAGACTTTGTGGGAGATTTATCAAAGTTGTCTATTTCCCACATCAATATAGACCAACCTACAGTGGGTTAGGCCGGTCTAATGTGAGCTTAATTTATCAAAAGTCTCAGTGCTCTGGATAAATTCTGCGCACAGACTTCGGCATCTATGGTTTGTACAGTATTTAAACGCTTGTCATAAGAACATATATGAAAGGAGTAGAATTAGGGTTATTCTAAGAGATGGAATGTTTACTAAGATCTTACATGTTTACTCAGAGCCTGCTCCTCTATGGTAAACACCACATTTAAAACTCATACCAGGAGTGGGGTTCGAACCCACGCAGATACATATCCATTGGACCTTAAGTCCAACGCCTTAACCACTCGGCCATCCTGGTGAACTGTTTGAGTTAATTTGCATCATTGTGACTGAGATTTTATACTTTGAATATAAAATAGCTGTAAGAGGATATTTGAAGTCGAAGATTACTATGGTTATTACAGAACATCAACTGGATGCCAAGATGATGCAAGTTACTCAGAGAAAATTCTTCTTTGGAACACTTTGGAGAATGCCAAGGTTGAAACTCATACCAGGAGTGGGGTTCGAACCCACACGGATACATATCCGTTGGATTTTAAGTCCAACGCCTTAACCACTCGGCCATCCTGGTGGACTGTTTGAGTTAATTTGCATCATTGTGACTGAGATTTATCCTTTGAATGTAAAATAGTTGTTAGAGGATATTTGAAGTGGAAGATTACTTTGGTTATTACAGAAGATCAACTGGATGCCAAGATGATGCAAGTTAATGGGGTCAGTGCTAACGTCTTTTGTTGTGGCTCATTGATTCCATTTTATTCCTTTCATTAAATGTTGTACACAAACATTCCACAAAGAACCACTGTTAACCACAGAGTTGTTTGGAAACATCATAGTATGGTCAGAGATTTCCTGGGTAAAAACAGAGATTAGTTTTTGGATACCTTCAAAATATTTTTAAAAGGGTGCGGAAGAGCACCAATAGTAATTAATTGGCCCATCACTTTCAATACTTTGCTCCTATTTTTCTCATCCAGCCAAACCTCTCCGGAAAACAGCATCTTTAAAAAAGACCACTAGATTATGCTATTGAAAGACTTTGTGGGAGATTTATCAAAGTTGTCTATTTCCCACATAGATACCTAGGATATCTTCAAAATATTTTTAAAAGGGGGCAGAAGAGCACCAATTGTAATTAATTGGCCCATCCCTTTCAAAACTTTGCTCATATTTTTCTAATCCAGCCAAACCTCTCTGCAAAACAGCATCTTTAAAAAAGACCACTAGGTTATGCTATGGAGAGACTTTGTGGGAGATTTATCAAAGTTGTCTATTTCCCACATCAATATAGACCAACCTACAGTGGGTTAGGCCGGTCTAATGTGCGCTTCATTTATCAAAAGTCTCAGTGCTCTGGATAAATTCTGCGCACAGACTTCGGCATCTATGGTTTGTACAGTATTTAAACGCTTGTCATAAGAACATATATGAAAGGAGTAGAATTAGGGTTATTCTAAGAGATGAAATGTTTACTAAGATCTTACATGTTTACTCAGAGCCTGCTCCTCTAGGGTAAACACCACATTTAAAACTCATACCAGGAGTGGGGTTCACACCCACGCGGATACATATCCATTGGATCTTAAGTCCAATGCCTTAACCAATAGTCCATCCTGGTGGACTGTTTGAGTTATTTCGCATCATTGTGACTGAGATTTATACTTTGAATGTAAAATAGTTGTTAGAGGATATTTGAAGTGGAAGATTACTTTGGTTATTACAGAAGATCAACTGGATGCCAAGATGATGCAAGTTACTCAGAGAACATTCTTCTTTGGAACACTTTGGAGAATGCCAAGGTTAAAACTCATACCAGGAGTGGGGTTCGAACCCACGCAGATACATATCCATTGGATTTTAAGTCCAACGCCTTAACCACTCGGCCATCCTGGTGAACTGTTTGAGTTAATTTGCATCATTGTGACTGAGATTTATACTTTGAATGTAAAATAGTTGTAAGAGGATATTTGAAGTCGAAGATTACTATGGTTATTACAGAAGATCAACTGGATGCCAAGATGATTCAAGTTAATGGGGTCAGTGCTACCGTCTTTTGTTGTGGCTCATTGATTCCATTTTATTCCTTTCATTAAGTGTTGTACACAATCATTCCACAAAGAACCACTGTTAACCACAGAGTTGTTTGGAAACATCATAGTATGGTCAGAGATTTCCTGGGTAAAAACAGAGATTAGTTTTTGGATACCTTCAAAATATTTTTAAAAGGGTGCGGAAGAGCACCAATAGTAATTAATTGGCCCATCACTTTCAATACTTTGCTCGTATTTTTCTAATCCAGCCAAACCTCTCCGGAAAACAGCATCTTTAAAAAAGACCACTAGATTATGCTATTAAAAGACTTTGTGGGAGATTTATCAAAGTTGTCTATTTCCCACATAGATACCTTGGATATCTTCAAAATATTTTTAAAAGGGGGCAGAAGAGCACCAATTGTAATTAATTGGCCCATCCCTTTCAAAACTTTGCTCATATTTTTCTAATCCAGCCAAACCTCTCTGCAAAACAGCATCTTTAAAAAAGACCACTAGGTTATGCTATGGAGAGACTTTGTGGGAGATTTATCAAAGTTGTCTATTTCCCACATCAATATAGACCAACCTACAGTGGGTTAGGCCGGTCTAATGTGCGCTTAATTTATCAAAAGTCTCAGTGCCCTGGATAAATTCTGCGCACAGACTTCGGCATCTATGGTTTGTACAGTATTTAAACGCTTGTCATAAGAACATATATGAAAGGAGTAGAATTAGGGTTATTCTAAGAGATGAAATGTTTACTAAGATCTTACATGTTTACTCAGAGCCTGCTCCTCTATGGTAAACACCACATTTAAAACTCATACCAGGAGTGGGGTTCGCACCCACGCGGATACATATCCATTGGATCTTAAGTCCAATGCCTTAACCACTCGGCCATCCTGGTGGACTCTTTGAGTTATTTTGCATCATTGTGACTGAGATTTATACTTTGAATGTAAAACAGTTGTTAGAGGATATTTGAAGTGGAAGATTACTTTGGTTATTACAGAAGATCAACTGGATGCCAAGATGATGCAAGTTACTCAGAGAACATTCTTCTTTGGAACACTTTGGAGAATGCCAAGGTTAAAACTCATACCAGGAGTGGGGTTCGAACCCACGCGGATACATATCCATTGGATCTTAAGTCCAACGCCTTAACCACTCGGCCATCCTGGTGAACTGTTTGAGTTAATTTGCATCATTGTTACTGAGATTTATACTTTGAATGTAAAATAGTTGTAAGAGGATATTTGAAGTCGAAGATTACTATGGTTATTACAGAAGATCAACTGGATGCCAAGATGATTCAAGTTAATGGGGCCAGTGCTACCGTCTTTTGTTGTGGCTCATTGATTCCATTTTATTCCTTTCATTAAGTGTTGTACACAAACATTCCACAAAGAACCACTGTTAACCACAGAGTTGTTTGGAAACATCATAGTATGGTCAGAGATTTCCTGGGTAAAAACAGAGATTCATTTTTGGATACCTTCAAAATATTTTTAAAAGGGTGCGGAAGAGCACCAATAGTAATTAATTGGCCCATCACTTTCAATACTTTGCTCGTATTTTTCTAATCCAGCCAAACCTCTCCGGAAAACAGCATCTTTAAAAAAGACCACTAGATTATGCTATTGAAAGACTTTGTGGGAGATTTATCAAAGTTGTCTATTTCCCACATAGATACCTTGGATATCTTCAAAATATTTTTAAAAGGGGGCAGAAGAGCACCAATTGTAATTAATTGGCCCATCCCTTTCAAAACTTTGCTCATATTTTTCTAATCAAGCCAAACCTCTCTGCAAAACAGCATCTTTAAAAAAGACCACTAGATTATGCCATGGAGAGACTTTGTGGGAGATTTATCAAAGTTGTCTTTTTCCCACATCAATATAGACCAACCTACAGTGGGTTAGGCCGGTCTAATGTGCGCTTAATTTATCAAAAGTCTCAGTGCTCTGGATAAATTCTGCGCACAGACTTCGGCATCTATGGTTTGTACAGTATTTAAACGCTTGTCATATGAACGGAGTAGAATTAGGGTTATTCTAAGAGATGGAATGTTTACTAAGATCTTACATGTTTACTCAGAGCCTGCTCCTCTATGGTAAACACCACATTTAAAACTCATACCAGGAGTGGGGTTTGAACCCACGCGGATACATATCCATTGGATCTTAAGTCCAACGCCTTAACTACTCGTCCATCCTGGTTGACTGTTTGAGTTATTTTGCATCATTGTGACTGAGATTTATACTTTGAATGTAAAATAGTTGTTAGAGGATATTTGAAGTGGAAGATTACTTTGGTTATTACAGAAGATCAACTGGATGCCAAGATGATGCAAGTTACTCAGAGAACATTCTACTTTGGAACACTTTGGAGAATGCCAAGGTTAAAACTCATACCAGGAGTGGGGTTCGAACCCACGCGGATACATATCCATTGAATCTTAAGTCCAACGCCTTAACCGCTCAGCCATCCTGGTGAACTGTTTGAGTTAATTTGCATCATTGTGACTGAGATTTATACTTTGAATGTAAAATAGTTGTAAGAGGATATTTGAAGTCGAAGATTACTATGGTTATTACAGAAGATCAACTGGATGCCAAGATGATTCAAGTTAATGGGGTCAGTGCTACCGTCTTTTGTTGTGGCTCATTGATTCCATTTTATTCCTTTCATTAAGTGTTGTACACAAACATTCCACAAAGAACCACTGTTAACCACAGAGTTGTTTGGAAACATCATAGTATGGTCAGAGATTTCCTGGGTAAAAACAGAGATTAGTTTTTGGATACCTTCAAAATATTTTTAAAAGGGTGCGGAAGAGCACCAATAGTAATTAATTGGCCCATCACTTTCAATACTTTGCTCCTATTTTTCTAATCCAGCCAAACCTCTCCGGAAAACAGCATCTTTAAAAAAGACCACTAGATTATGCTATTGAAAGACTTTGTGGGAGATTTATCAAAGTTGTCTATTTCCCACATAGATACCTTGGATATCTCCAAAATATTTTTAAAAGGGGGCAGAAGAGCACCAATTGTAATTAATTGGCCCATTCCTTTCAAAACTTTGCTCATATTTTTCTAATCCAGCCAAACCTCTCTGCAAAACAGCATCTTTAAAAAAAGAAGACCAATAGGTTATGCTATTGAAAGACTTTGTGGGAGATTTACCAAAGTTGTCTATTTCCCACATGGATACCTTCAAAATATTTTTAAAAGGGTGCGGAAGAGCACCAATAGTAATAAATTGGCCCATCACTTTCAAAACTTTGCTCATATTTTTCTAATCCAACCAAACCTCTCCGGAAAACAGCATCTTTAAAAAAGACCACTAGGTTATGCAATTGAACGACTTGGTGGGAGATTTATCAAAGCTGTCAATTTCCCACATCAATATAGACCAACCTACCGAGGGTTAGGCCGGTCTAATGTGCGCTTAATTTATCAAAAGTCTCAGTGCTCTGGATAAATTCTGCGCACAGACTTCAGCATCTATGGTTTGGACTGTATTTAAACGCTTGTCATAAGAATATATATGAAAGGAGTAGAATTAGGGTTATTCTAGGAGATGGAATGTTTACTAAGATCTTACATGTTTACTCAGAGCCTGCTCCTGTTTGGTATACACCACATTTAAGACTCACACCAGGAGTGGGGTTCGAATTCACACGGATACATATCCATTGGATCTAAAGTCCAACACCTTAACCACTCAGCCATCCTGGTGGACTGGTTGTGTAATTTTGCATCATTGTGACTGAGATTTATACTTTGAATATAAAATAGTTGTAAGAGGATATTTGAGGCGGAAGATTACTATGTTATTACAGAAGATCAACTGGATGCCAAGATGATGCAAGTTACTCAGAGAACATTCTTCTTTGGAAGACTTTGGAGAATGCTAAGGTTAAAACTCATACCAGGAGTGGGGTTCGTACCCACGCAGATACATATCCATTGGACCTTAAGTCCAACGCCTTAACCACTCGGCCATCCTGGTCCATGAGCTTGGAAAACTTGCATGCAATTTAGGAAATGGTGAATCCCGTGATACCCCAAGACAAGAATTGCTGAAAAATAAACAGACAGCGGGGGCAACGAATAGGACGGTACAGTGCATTGGCACCTTTGACGAAAACAATCATCAGGTCATGAATATCTTAGGCCAATTTTGGCCTATTTTACAGGCAGATAATGATCTGATAGATGTAATTAAGCCTTTTCCCTCTATCACATATAGGAGAGGGAAAAATATTCGAGAACATCTGGTTCATATCCTCTATGTTGGAAAAACTGAGGAAACAAGGCTCAAGTCCACAACAAAGGGGTCTCATTCTTCCTACCAAGGATGAAAGAATTTATAAATCCAATGGATACAAAAAATATGTCATCAGGGATTTCATTAATTGCCAGACGTCAGGAGTGATATATGTGGCCCAGTGCGGATGTAGTAAACTGTATGTGGGTAAAACCACACAACAGCTGAGAAGACGGATCTCCCAACATCTTAGTACCATCCGCACTGGGGCCGACACCCCACTGGCAAGACATGTCCGAATGTTCCATAAAGGGGACATTCAAACCCTCAAATTTTGGGGATTAATTAAGATGACATTGGGCCCTAGAAGAGGGAATCTAGATAGGAAATTGCTCCGTGAGGAAGCAAGATGGATTCAGCGACTCAAAACTTTGAGTCCCAATGGACTAAATGAAGGTTTTACCTTCTCGGCATTCATTTAGGAACAGTTACTGCCATAATAGCAAGAAAATCAAGATATATATATATATATATATTTAAACACACTTACCGAACACCGAACACCTGGCCGAGTTGACATCAAGGGAGGGAGTATGTATAGGTATATGGACAATTGTGATGGATTAATGTGCTGCGTCTAAAATTAATCATAAACAAAAGATTATAAATAAGCTATATGGGGTAATCTACAGACCCCCTAATATCACTGAAGAGATAGAAGTTCGGCTTCATAAACAAATAGAGAGGGCCGCCCGGGCAGGTACAGTGGTAATAATGGGAGATTTTAACTATCCAGATATAGATTGGGGTCCGGGGTTGGCTAAAACTACAAAGGGGCGACAATTCCTAAATTTATTGCAGGATAATTTTATGGGCCAGTTTGTGGAGGACCCAACAAGAAGTGATGCCTTGTTGGATCTGATCATTTCCAACAACGCAGAGCTGGTTGGTAATGTAACTCTGCGGGAAAACCTTGGTAATAGCGACCACAATATAGTTACTTTTGACTTAAAATGTAGAAAACAAAGACAGGCGGGGAAGGCAAAAACATATAATTTTAAAAAGGCAAATTTCCCTGTGCTGAGGGCTGCACTACAGGACATAGACTGGGGGGAGGTGTTCTCAAATACTGATACAGAAGGTAAATGGGACATCTTTAAATCAACTCTAAATAACTATACAGCTAAATATATACCAAAGGGGAACAAATATAAACGATTAAAACTAAATCCTACATGGCTGACAAATGATGTTAAAAGAGCAATAAACAACAAAAAAATAGCCTTCAAAAAATACAAATCTGATGGGTCAGCTATAACATTTAAACAGTACAAGGAGCTTAATAAAATCTGTAAAAATGTGATAAAAACAGCAAAAATTCAAAATGAGAGACAGGTGGCCAAAGAAAGCAACACTAATCCTAAATATTTTTTTAGATACATAAATGCAAAAAAAACAAGGACAGAGCATGTAGGACCCCTTAATAATGATAATGGGGAGGTTGTCACAGGCGATAAAGAGAAGGCGGAGCTACTGAATGGGTTCTTTAGTTCTGTATACACTATGGAAGAAGGAGCTGACATTGGCCAGGTCAGTGCTGGTAACACATCATGTAATGTACTGAACTGGCTTAATGTAGAGATGGTACAAGGTAAGTTAAGTGATATAAATGTAAGCAAATCCCCAGGACCGGATGGACTACACCCAAGAGTTCTTAGAGAGGTAAGTTCAGTAATATCTGTACCCCTGTTCATGATATTTAGAGATTCTCTGGTGTCTGGTATTGTGCCAAGGGACTGGCGCAAGGCAAATGTGGTGCCAATCTTCAAGAAGAGCTCTAGGTCTTCCCCAGGAAACTATAGACCGGTAAGTTTAACGTGCATTGTGGGTAAATTGTTTGAAGGACTTATAAGGGATTACATACAGGAATACATAGGGGATAATTGTATTATAAGTGATAGCCAGCATGGGTTTACTAAGGATAGAAGTTGTCAAACCAATCTAATTTGCTTTTATGAAGAGGTGAGTAGAAGCCTTGACAGAGGAATGGCTGTGGATATAGTGTTTCTGGATTTTGCCAAAGCGTTTGATACTGTCCCTCATAGACGTCTGACAGGTAAGTTAAGGTCTTTGGGTTTGGAAATTTTAGTTTGTAACTGGATTGAACACTGGCTCATGGATCGTACCCAGAGAGTGGTGGTCAATGATTCGTACTCTGATTGGTCCCCGGTTATTAGTGGTGTACCCCAAGGTTCAGTACTGGGACCGCTGTTGTTTAATTTATTTATCAATGATATAGAGGATGGTATTAACAGCTCTGTTTCTATCTTTGCAGATGACACCAAGCTTTGTAGCACGGTACAGTCTATAGAGGATGTGCATAAGTTACAAGATGACTTGGATAGACTAAGTGTCTGGGCATCCACTTGGCAAATGAGGTTCAATGTGGATAAATGTAAAGTTATGCATCTGGGTACTAATAACCTGCATGCATCGTATGTCTTAGGGGGGATTAAACTGTCAGAGTCACTGGTAGAGAAGGATCTGGGTGTACTTGTAGATCACAGACTACAGAATAGCATGCAATGTCAGGCTGCTGCTTCCAAAGCCGGCAGGATATTGTCATGTATCAAAAGAGGCATGGACTCAAGGGACAGGGACATAATACTCCCCCTTTATAAATCATTGGTACGGCCTTACCTGGAATATGCTGTTCAGTTTTGGGCACCTGTCCATAAAAGGGACACTGCGGAGTTGGAAAGGGTGCAGAGACGCGCGACTAAACTAATATGGGGCATGGAACATCTTAGCTATGAGGAGCGATTAAAGGAGTTACAATTGTTTAGTCTTGAGAAGAGACGTTTAAGGGGGGATATGATAAACGTATATAAGTATATTAATGGCCCATACAAAAAATATGGAGAAAAACTGTTCCAGGTTAAACCCCCCCAAAGGACGAGGGGGCACTCCCTCCGTCTGGAGAAGAAAAAGTTTAGTCTCAAGGGGCGACACGCCTTCTTTACCGTGAGGACTGTGAATTTATGGAACGGTCTACCTCAGGAACTGGTCACAGCAGGAACAATTAACAGCTTTAAAACAGGATTAGATACATTCCTGGAACAAAATAACATTAATGCTTATGAAGAAATATAAAATCTCATCCCTTCCCCAATATCGCGCCACACCCCTACCCCTTAATTCCCTGGTTGAACTTGATGGACATATGTCTTTTTTCGACCGTACTAACTATGTAACTATGTAACTATATATGGACTGATATGGTTGATAACAATACAAGATAGTATAGTTGATGGTGGATGTATATAGGAATATGATGTTTAGAATATTGAAAATACTGTTAAATAGAAGTGATGTGACGGCTGATATATTGGAAAAATACTGCTGTATGTGATCCCATAATAGTAATAAGTTGGGAGATTCTATAGGAATCTGTGTTGAACCCCCTGGTAACATAAAAGGGAAAATAGATATGGGATAGAATAGACAGAATTTGCGCCAGAATTTGCGGCAGAATTGAAAAAACCCCGACCAACTCTCCATTTTACTGAGAAAACCCCAAAAAGGGGTGTGGTCATCAGGGAAAGGGGGCATGGCCAGTAAAAAATGGCACGTTATCTTTATTCTGTAGGTCCATACGATTAAAATGATTTCAACTTATATAGGTTTGATTTTGTTTTACTTGTGTTAAAAAATTGTAACTTTGTGCACGAAAATTTGTTCATTTATAATTGTCCTCTTCTGACCCCTATAACTTTTTTATTTTTCTGTATATGGGGATGTGGGAGGGCTCATTTTTGTGCTGTGATCTATAGTTTTTATTGGTATCATTTTTGTTTTGATGGGACTTTTTGATCGCTTTTTCAAATTTTTTTAGGGTATACAAAATGGCCAAATATAAGCAATTTTGGGCTTTTAAATTTTTTTTACGTATATGCCATTGACCGTGCGGTTTAATTAACATTGTATTTTTATAGTTCACGATACCACATATGTTTATGTTTATGTTTGTTTACATATTTATTTACACTTCTCCACTATACTAGTTCCCACCCTGACCATTGTAAAAATGGCATCTCTTATTCGCAGTTTCTGCACTTAAAGCGTAATAATTCTGATGAGGCGAACTATGCAAGACAAGCAAAAGACCTGAAAAACAGGTTACAGGAACAAGCATATCCTAATAGAGTCATAGAAACTGCGTTTGAGAGAGCTGCTGTTGTCCCTGGAAACCAATTGTTGCATCCAAAAAGAAAAAAGTCTAGCTCCAGTATGCCACGCTCTACGTTTTCCTTTACTAACACCAATATGAACAATGTGATACACAAGGCTTTGCTCAAACGTTGGTACATATTGGAATCTGACCCTGACCTCATAGAAGTTACCAGTCAAAAACCTCTAATAGCCTATAGAAAAAACATTACAGTAGGAGAGAGAATCAACATTAAGCATAAAAAGCTTGAACATAAACAAGAAACATGGTTGTCCCTAGCAACCCCAAAAGGGAATAAACCTTGTGGTAATTGTTCCTTCTGCCCATTGAATATCAACAGCAGAGTACTGTTCGTTGGAGGGGAAGAACACGTCACCCCATGTCTTATTACCTGCCCTACCACGTATGTGGTTTATGTGCTCATTTGCCCCTGTGGACTTTACTACATAGGCAAGACCAAGAGATGTCTTTTTGTCAGAGTAAGAGAACACCTGAGGTCCCTAGTTACGGGACGCGGTGCTCCTCGCAGGTCTTGAAATGATTAATGTATTGAGACAAGGCGGGGATCGTCATCGGACACTCTTGCAAAAAGAATCATGTTGGATTCTGAAGTTAAATGCCTTGGGGCCGGCTGGCCTCAATGATAGAAATGATTTGAGTGTGTTTTTATAATATTCTTTCCAATAGAAGCGTTATGATGTATTGTTGGTTAACCTGTTGTACCTCCCCATTTGTATCAGCCCTCTGTCCCTCCCCTTTGCCTCACCTGCCTTATTAGCAGCTAGCTCAGGTGGAGGAGTCAGTGTGCAAGTAGCCAGAAGAAGTGCCAGGTCGGCACGAAACTGTGCAGTCCTACCCGCACCCCCTGCCTCCTTTCCAGCCCTCCCTTTCCCTGATGTGTACCGTACTCTTCTTGGAATAAAGAAGTTTTACTGCAGGAATGGTGAGTTGCTGAGTCTCTTTCCTTATTGATTGCCACATATGTTTATATTTGTTTACATATTTATTTATTTTTAATGGGAAAATGGGGGCGATTCAAACTTTTATTAGGGAAGGGTTTAATTTACATTTATTACACCATTTACACCCCTAAGGTCTATTACATGCAATCCTTGGATTGCGTATACTGTTTAGTGCTATGCCATTGCATAGCATTGATCATTGTTATCACCTGAGGGTTACTGGAGAATCAGAGCATCGATCAGATGGCGAGGAGGCTGGTAAGCGACCTTTCGCAGTCCTCTCAGATGATCAGGTACAGGGATGTGTCCTTAAGAGGTTAATATAGTTTTTCATTTTATTAGATACAACACTTTTTTAACATACGAAAATAAAAGTTCTTCTTTTCCCTATTTTCCTCCCTAATTCTTATGTTATTGAAGAAGGGATCAGATATAGTAATCCAACTTGTTTATGTTTCCTTTAATAGCAGATTAAGGAGGTACCCATCTATAGAATTAAGATACGTGTTCCAAATCCTCAGATAAGTGCACCTTTCCACTGTGTATGTGTCTTTAAGACACACACACACAGTTGAAAGTACTCTAAACTCATGCAGAGCTGGTGTCTTTTTCCAGTCAGCTTGGCATTTTGATGCAGGCAGCAACTCTGTATGATGCTGTATGCACCAGAAGCTCATAGAAGAGAACTTGTGGAGAACAAAGTGCCAGGATTTGCAGGGGAATAATGAAGGACGACAGAGGGGAGCCTACTACTGTGTGGGTTCCCACAAAGGGTTTAATACTAAAATCCTAGAGATGTCCAAATGCAATGGTGTCCGCTCACCTCCGGAGCCGAATCTCTGACACACCTGTGCTGTCACGGACCCGCCGGTCCCGCCCCGGCTTCAACAGCGTATAGAAGGAAGGATTGTCCGGCACCAGGTATGCTCTAAAAGATTTCTTTTATTCAAGCCATAGCAAGGAAACAGACATCACAGGACTGTAGTAATCTGACGCGTTTCGCTCTCTCTTGAGCTTAAACGTAGACTCACTACTGTGTGGGTTCCCACAAAGGGTTTAATACTAAAATCCTAGAGATGGTTGTGAGTAATCCTAGTAGATCATCAGTTTCTGAACTACTCATACTAGTCTGTCTGGCATCATTTATCATGCCACTGTTAATTACCCTTTCTTCTCCATTCTGAAGCTCAGTTTGAACTTCAGCAAATTGTCTTGACCACATCTGCATGCCTAAATGCATAATATTGCTGCCATCACTGGACTAATATGGCAGTTCAAACTAATATATATATATATATATATATATATATATATATATATTGTGATAAAGTGGCAAGGAAAGGGTGCATTTCCTTGACTTACTCTGGAGAATCCTTCACCTGGGGCCTAAGTAATTAGGCAGCAGAGTGGGGAGGTCTTCAAAAGGAAGAGTCTCAGTCTGATCTGGGCTCTCCCTAGGAAACAGCAATCTGCTGTAAGGGGGAGACACGGGCCCTGTCGGAAGCACACAGCTGGAGCTGTGAGTGGCCCAAGTGACAGTGTGAACTGTGAGGTTGCAGGTGTCATATGTTTTACTGGATGAGGGTAGACAGGGAATGCTGAGAGTTGTAGTTAGTGACCAGATGGTCTAGGATTTCATTTTGTTCCTGTGTTATGTTTGTCTTTGCCTGCAACCTGTGTAAATAAAGCTGGTGAGGTGCCAGACTTGTATCCTGAACTGTTGTCTGTCAAGTTATTGCAAGGAAACGTGTCCCGTGGCAGTGACCAGGACGATCCCAGAGCTATCCCCAAGGACGGTTCCTTACAACATATATATATATATATATATATATATATATATATAAATATCTTACATAAATTGATAATAGATATTAGATAGATAGATTTATAGACAAAACAAGACAGATGTTAGATAAATGGATAGATAGATAAATATTCGATTGATAATAGATATCTGATTGATTGATAGATAGATGACAGATAGATAGATAATAGGTAGATATACAGTATTTATAGACAAACACAGAGATAGATAAATACTAGATAAATTGATAATAGATATTAGATAAATAGATTTATAGACAAAACAAGACATATATTAGATTATCTGGAACAAGACAGTTTTATATTATATTTATCTATCTCTGTGTTTGTCTATAAATACTGTATATCTACCTATTATCTATCTATCTATCTATCTATCTATCCCCTATCTATATCCTATCTATCTATCTATCTATCTATCCTCTATCTATCTATCTATCTATCTATCTATCTATCTAGCAACAGGAGAATGCAGCAGCACACTGCTAGCACAAAGATATAGATAAAACATGAGTATATAGATACAACATGAGAAGCTATCCAGCTAAGGTGCAGTAAATGAAAGTATAAAATTGTGAAGCAATGAAATAGTGAGATACTTAGCTTGCAATTTGGCGGCCAAATAGCTTGGACCGTCCCACCACGGTAAGGTGATCTCATTGGGACGGACCCTACACTATGAATATGCCTCTGTGGGAATAGAGCAGCAGGCATTGCAGGATCTGGAACATCCAAATCACCTTATATACACCTGATAGAGGTGGGTGGGGTGCAAGAACCAACATGAATGTAGCCACTCCCCCATATGTGTAATACAAACAAAGAATAAGTTGGCCAGCACTATTGATTCCAAACTATTATACGGACCTGGCTTACAGGTGCAGGCTGCTGGGCTAGGGCTAAATATACAGCAACAGTAGAATACAGCAGCACACTGCTAGCACAAAGATAAAGATAAAACATGAGTATATAGATACAACATGAGAAGCTATTCAGCTATGGTGCAGTAAATGAAAGTATAAAATTGTGAAGTAATGAAATAGTGAGTGCTCACGGCGTCTCTCTCTCTGCAGCGCCCCAGTCAGACCCGCTGACCGGGAGCGCTGCACTGACATTGCCAGCGAGGATGCGATTCGCATAGCGGGACGCGCCCGCTCGCGAATCGCATCCCAAGTCACTTACCCGTCCCGGTCCCCGGCTGTCATGTTCTGGCGCGCGCGGCTCCGCTCTCTAGGGCGCGCGCGTGCCAGCTCTCTAAGATTTAAAGGGCCAGTGCACCAATGATTGGTGCCTGGCCCAATCAGCCTAATTAGCTTCCACCTGCTCCCTGTCTATATTACTTCACTTCCCCTGCACTTCCTTGCCGGATCTTGTTGCCTTGTGCCAGTGAAAGCGTTTAGTGTTGTCCAAAGCCTGTGTTCCAGATCTCCTGCTATCCTCATTGACTACGAACCTTGCCGCCTGCCCCGACCTTCTGCTACGTCTGACCTTGCCTCTGCCTAGTCCTTCTGTCCCACGCCTTCTCAGCAGTCAGCGAGGTTGAGCCGTTGCCAGTGGATACGACCTGGTTGCTACCGCCGCAGCAAGACCATCCCGCTTTGCGGCGGGCTCTGGTGAAAACCAGTAGCAACCCTAGAACCGGTCCACCGACACGGTCCATGCCAATCCCTCGCTGACACAGAGGATCCACATCCAGCCTGCCGAATCGTAACACTTAGTTTGCAATTTGGCGCCCAAATAGCTTGATTCCAAACTATTATACGGACCTGCTATTTGGCCGCCAAATTGCAGGTACGTATAATAGCAGCACACTGCCAGCACAAGGATATAGGTGAAACATGAAAATGCAGATAAAACATGGAGAGCTATACAGCTATGGTGTAATAGATGTAAATGTGAAACTATGAAATAGTGAGGCACTTAGCTCGCAAATTTGTCTCCGCCGGCGGTCAAATAGCTTGGACCATCCCACCGCGATAAGGTGGCCTCATTGGGACGGACCCTAAACTGTGAATATGCCTCTGTGTGAACAATTCAGTAAGCATGGCAGGGTCTGGAACATCCAAGACACCTTATATACACCTGATAGAGGTGGGTGGGGTGCAAGGCCAACATGGAGGTAGCCACTCCCCCGTATGTGCAATACAGACAAAGAATAAGTCAGCCAGCACTTTAGTTGATACCAAACTATTATATGGACCTGGCCTATTAATGTTGCACTTTTTATGCCGATCCATATACGTGTGTTGGTAGATCGGCACATACAGTAACGTGCTAAATGCATGTTTAAAGCACTAAGAGCATTGTGTATAGTTATTACACTCTAGATGATTGTATATCACAGTTTATATGTTTTGTTTATATTTTTGATTTATATTATGATGTCACTGATTATGCTAATGTGTGATGATGTCATTAATTGGGGGACGTGTGTATTTAAACCCCTCTGTATCACTTGTATGCACTTGAAAATGTCGGTGAGAGATCGCCGAAACGTTGTTATTCACATCATGGAATAAATTCACAGCTTTTTGGATTATACTATTGTGGTGTGCTGCCTTTATCCATTATGTATCTATCTATCCCCTATCTATCTATCCCCTAACTATCTATCTATCTATGCCCTATCTATCTATCTATCCCCTATCTATCTATATATCCCCTAACTATCTATCTATCTATCCCATATCTATCTATCTATCTATCTATCCCCTAACTATTTATCTATCTATCTATCCCCTATCTATCTATCTATCTATCTATCTATCTATCTATCCCCTATCTATCTATCTATCCATCCATCTATCGATCCCCTAACTGTTTATCTATCTATCTATCCTCTATCATCTATCTATCTATCCATCCCCTATCTATCTATGTATCTATCTATCTACATATCTATCCTCTATCTATCTATCCTCTATCTATCTATCTATCTATCGATCTATCTATCCCCTATCTATCTATCTATCTATCTATCTATCATCTATCTATCTATCTATCTATCCCCTATCTATCTATCTATCCTCTATCTATCTATCTATCCCCTATCTATCTATCTATCTATCCCCTTTCTATCTATTCTATCTATCCTCTATCTATCTATCTATCTATCTACCTATCCCCTATCTATCTATCTATCCCCTATCTATCTATCTATCTATCCTCTATCTATCTGTCTATCTATCTATCTATCCCCTATCTATCTATCTATCTATCTATCTATCTACCTATCCCCTATCTATCTATCCCCTATCTATCTATTCTATATATCCTCTATCTATCTACCTATCCCCTATCTATCCCCTATCTATCTATCCATCTATCTATCCTCTATCTATCTATCTATCTATCTATCCTCTATCTATCTGTCTATCTATCTATCTATCTATCCTCTATCTATCTATCTATCTATCCCCTATCTATCTATCTATCTATCTATCTATCTATCTATCCCCTATCTATCCATCCATCCATCTACCTATCATCTATCCATCCATCCAATGTCTCCCACAATTTTAGCATCTGTTCTATTTTTCATAAACGAGTCATGCAGAGGATTCGCCAGCAGATGGCGCCTGCCCTCCTTCTATTCCACTGTAAATCCTAAAGTAAGTGAATAGGGGATGTATGCGAGTGGGCGGGGACGTGATAACTCGGTTTCCTCGCGGCCGACCACACCGCAATCCAAGTGAAAAACGACTGTAAACCTCGAGTACAAACTTATGAGAGAGCCCAGAGCAGGCAGGACGGCATTGGCAGACCATGCAACTTATATCGGAGGGAAAGATCGGGCAGAGTTGGTGATCGCTGGGATCCTGGGAACAGGCTCATGATCTTGTGGATCACCGGACAGGAGGGAGGTCAGGGAAAGAAAAGAAAAGTTAACTCTTTCCTGGAAGCAGACAGCTGGAAGGTTTTTTTTTTCTCTGCTGTGCCAAAGTTGGGGAGGAGCAGCTGGGAAAGTAGAATTCTTCCAGGAATCTTTCCTGCGATCCGGAATGTTGAGTTGATCTTCCCACTCTGGATTACTCGGCTGCTGGGGATCTCCCTGCCCCTGGAGGGATCTACTGGGTGTTGCTGGTGATCCCAGGAAGTTGGTGACTTTTTATGGTGACTGTAAAGAGCCTGTATCCTGCACAGTGTGCCAGCGAAGGAAAGGGAGACTCTTCCTAGGTAAGATTACAGGACTCAATAATTCATGTGTCTGTGTAACTGGAGAGCATGGAGGACTCTCTACACAAGGACAGGGCAGGCAGGGTGTCCCCAGTACTTGTTGTAGTAGTAGTTCCATATTTTTTGCAGGAAAGAAGGTCACGCCTCCATGTGTTAGTATAATAGTAATCTCAGTCATGTGTCTACTCTTCAGCTTTCTGGTGATTTTATTGTGCAGCTTTCCTTTAGTCCAGGGCAGTGTTTCCCAACCGGGTGTCTCCAGCTGTTGCAAAACTACAACTCCCAGCATGCCCGGACAGCCAAAGGCTGTCCGGGCATGCTGGGAGTTGTAGTTTTGCAACAGCTGGAAGCATCCCGGTTGTTGGGATTTGTAGTTTTTTGTAACATGCGGGAAGTTGTAGTTTTGCAACAGCTGGAGGCACCCTGGTTGTTGGGATTTGTAGTTTTTTGTAACATGCTGGGAGTTGTAGTTTTGCAAGTGCTCGAGGCACCCAGGTTGCCGGGATTTGTAGTTTTGTAGCAGGCTGGGAGTTGTAGTTTTGCAACAGCTGGAGGCATCCTGGTTGCTGGGAGTTGTAGCTTTGTAGCATGCTGGGAGTTGTAGTTTTGCAATTGCTGGAGGCATCCCCGTTGCTGGGATTTGTAGTTTTGTAACATGCTGGGAGATGTAGTTTTTCAACAGCTGGAGGCATTCCGGTTGCTGGGATTTGTAACTTTGTAGCATGCTGGGTGTTGTAGTTTTACAACAGCTGGAGGCACCACGGTTGCTGAGATTTGTAGTTTTGTAGCATGCTGGGAGTTGTAGTTTTGCAACAGCTGGAGGCATCCCGGTTGCTGGGAGTTGTAGCTTTGTAGCATGCTGGGAGTTGTAGTTTTGCAACAGCTGGAGGCATCCCGGTTGCTGGGATTTGTAACTTTGTAGCATGCTGGGTGTTGTAGTTTTACAACAGCTGGAGGCACCCCGGTTCCTGGGATTTGTAGTTTTGTAGCATGCTGGGAGTTGTAGTTTACAACAGCTGGAGGCACCGTGGTTGCTGAGATTTGTAGTTTTTTGTAACATGCGGGGAGTTGTAGTTTTTCAAAAGCTGAAGGCATCCCAGTTGCTGGGATTTGTAACTTTGTAGCATGCTGGGAGTTGTAGTTTTGCAACAGCTGGAGGCACCCCAGTTGTTGGGATTTGTAGCTTTGTAGCATGCAGGGAGTTGTAGTTTTGCAACTGCTGGAGGCACCCCGGTGGCTGAAATTTGTAGTTTTGTAGCAGGCTGGGAGTTGTAGTTTTGCAACAGCTGGAGGCACCCCGGTTGGGAAAACAGCGGATCAAGGGGGCCTCATCTCACAAGCCCAGAAATAGTGTGCAACAATTGTACTTGGAAGTCTAATAAAAAAAAATGGTAATGGCAACCGCCCAACACCGTGTCATAGATGGAGAAAAGTCAACTTTACTGTCACATTGCGATCAGTGATACAATGTAACAGATAGAAAAGGAATAGCCTTGCTTTCTTATCTGCTGACTGAAAGCATTTCAATAAAGTTATTTTTGAAAAAGAAAAAAAAAGGATAGAAGGGGCATATATCGACATGGTTACTAGAATACGTGACAACGTGTTTAAGTTTGGTGCCGCATTTTCGTATTTTGAAACTTTATTGGGTTGGGACTTGACAAATAAATAAATACATAAATCAAAAATTAATAAATAAATATATATATATGTGTGTAAATATATAAATAAAAATATAAATAAATATATATATATATATGTAAGTATATATAAATAAGTACATAAAAAATATATATAAATAAATACATAAATAAAAAAAAAAATATATATATATATACTGTATATGTTTAAATAAATTGTATGTATATATATATATATATATATATATATATATATTTGTCAATAAGTATGCGAATTACAAACATGTCACAGATGGGCACCCCAGAAAATGACATCCAAATTGGCTTTTTAAAGGGGGTGACACAGGGATACATGGAATGAGTGGCCAGTAAGTGCTAGTCAGCAACTTCCAAAGACTTGAAGTGATGTCACAGAACAAACTCAGCCCATCCCCCAGGAAAAGATAGCCAGTGATGAGTAGATTCTATCTGAATGGCAGAGATGGATTTGGGTTTAACATCCACTACTACTGTAAATATTGTGACTAAATAATGTTTTATTTTTTAAACAACTTAGTGATAAGTAAAACAATAAAAGAGTATAATTCAGTGGGTGCACAGTATTACTTCTGGGACCTGCCTGCCTCTTTACACTTTTAATTTACAGGGAAATAAGGGTAAAAATACATGGTAAACCTATTGGCCAACATGTATCAACCTTTCTGTGCTTGTTGGTGTACATATTGGTGTATACTGTTTGTGTTTTTAATAATAATTACCATTTGCAACACGTGCTAGTATGTGGTTCACGTTACACAAGTGGTTATGTTTATGTACAAAGTTACTAAAACTGACAGACCTGCACTAAACCCAATACACCGTATTACAGTGCGGGTGAACAGCATTACGAGGAGGGGTCACTTACATGTATTGGTGCAGCCAATTAAAACTTAGCCCTCTCAAAGTCCTTATTTCTATAGCGCTGCTGTGTGCAATGGAGGCTGGGAGCTGGCTTGCCGAGCTCCCCTGCCTCTTATATACACTGCAGTATGCCCGCCCATCTGATGAATATTCTTCTTTCTTCAATTTTATGCCCTAGTGACGTGAGAGCTTACATGGGAGCGGCGCCACAAGCTTCCCCGTCTCCATTGCGCACAGCAGCACTGTAGCAATAAGGATACCGGGGGGCAGAACTTTTAATCCACTACACAAATTTTTGTAAGTGTATGGCTCTTTGTAACGCTGTTTACTCACACTATAACCCAGTCTATTGGTGACTAGCCTGTCAGTTTCCCCTTAAAGGGGTTGCATGGGGAAAACTTTTTTTTTTTTAATGCCTCCATGTGCTGGCAAAAAAAATCTATACTCACCTGCCCCAATCCACTGGCGCTGCCTTCCCGAAGGCGCCTGGTCCCTAGTCCTCTGTATTTCTTCTTTTGACGTGCCAACCCTGCAGAACCTGCTCACTCAGTGGGTATGTTTTGCAGGAAAAAGTTAAGTAGACCAGGGACCATGCACATGGCAGGGGGGTGTTTCACACACATTATATTGTGGCAGCTTTTATGGGAGTTTTTTTTTTATCCACTTTTTTGAACCAAAGCCAGAAGTGGCTTCTTCAGAAAGGGGGGGGGGGGGGGGTAAAAGTCCTAATTTTATACTTCCTATCCCCTTTAAATCCACTTCTGACTTTGGCTAAAAAAAGAACTGAATAAAAATATTCTACAAAAGGCTGTTTGTCACTCTCCCCCATATGATTGTACTGCTCTCCTAAAGGGTTACAGGCCAAAAAGCCTGGAGCTGTCAATAAATTGTATTGCAGGTATGTTGGAACAAATCCCCTTCTTAGGATGGCATGTGAGTATAGTATGAACCTCTCCCTTCTCCAAGATCCTCCTGACCAAGTAATCTGAACCTCTCTCTGCTTCAGCTCCCAGAATAAAGCTAGGAGTGGATAGTGAGTAATAATTATAGACAGTCTCTTGGAATTTCTATATTTAGAGGGTTTCAGATAGACAGTGAATTTTGCAACTTTTTTTTTTATTTAAAGAAATGATTTTAGAATTAAGATAAAATAATAAACTACTTAACCGTATGGATAAAACAAACAGACTGGAGGCAAAAGTTCAGCAATTACCTTCTATAATTATACATAATTCCTAGAAGGATGGAGTCATGAAGCTTAGCCTTTTTCCATAGAAATGCTATTCTTTTGTGTTTCAATCTTAAAGAAGTTGCAATAGTCACTCTTGTTTTTAGACATCACAGTCTCTACACCCTGGCCTTTATTAGGGTTCCAGTGGTCGTACCTCAAATAATCAAACAGTGATAGCACATTTTACTAATATTTAATGAATGCTTACATTGGAAAAACATACAAGGGTGGGTTTACGTGTGTCCGACTCATGAACCCAGCCTAAAACTCGACACACCTGATGCTACAACTGATGACAAAGTGCAGTTGTTTAGGATCCGGCTTTGGTTGGGGGATCGCAATGCGTTCCCCTGTCCGGTGCCAACCATACAGTGTCCAACTTGAGATGCCGGATGAATGTGAACTGTCCCCTTTAATTGAATGGGATCAGTTCTATCATCAGTTCCCCTCTGGTGCTTTTTCTACAGAGCCAGAGGGAAATGCTGCCGGATGAAGGACATATGTGAAGGCTCTGAGTGTGAAGTATCAGAGTGTCATAAGGGAGATCTATCACAAACCACATGAATACTTAAAAGGGCACTGTCATTAAAACTAATTTTTGTTATTGCATTCCTTATGGTAAATAAAAAAATATGTACTTTGTTTAAAACAAAAATAAGTTTTCTATGTTTTATTTGTGTTTAAAAAAGCTGCCACTAGGTGTCTCCCTACTTGTCCAGAGCACATTTTCCCCCATCTTTTGCACAGACTTTGGACTCATGCTGGCCTGGCAGAAGTCCAAAATTAGGAAATGCAGTCTGGAGTGCTGAGTGGGTTGTGTGCAGCCTTAGCCAATCATAGTCCATCTCACACTGAACTGCTCTGGGCTGTGTGTGGCAGAGTGAGGGAGGAAGTTCTCCCCCTTATGGCTTCAGATGATGTCACACCCCTTTCCCAGTTTGTGAATCTTACTGAGACTGAGCAAAAAATACAGAGCAATATCAATAAATAAATAAATAAATAAAAATAAAGGCAGGGGTGGTTTATCATGATGGGGCAATGAACTGGAGCATTATAAAATTTAACAACATCATGACAGGTACTCTTTAAATGCTAGGCTTAGCTATTATGGGATGTTACACTCAACACAATGATACTTCTTTTGTAGCGTTCTGATGCTGTGTATGCGATTAATTAGTGTTTTTGTAAATATTTGGTTTGTTTGAATCTGACCTTATGGAGGACACAATTTACCTTGTATTCACATATGTATTTTTTATTTATTTTTTTTTACTTAAAAAGCTCCTTTTACACCGGCTTATTATTGGCTTTATGAGCTCATAATGGACCTCTGTAATAGGGCCACCGATCAGCTGCCAAAGCAGAAAATGCTTTGGCTGACTGGCTTGTTATCGGCCTCACATTGCCCTATGGAAATGATGTGCGGACAATAGTGATGACGTTTAGGGTGGAATGAACAATCCAGCGCTAGTTCACAATCGAGTTTTGTGTAGCTTGTTATAGTGCTGGATGGTATACCGGTTCATACCGAATACCGAAATTTTTGTCCAGCACGAAATGAATTTTTCCCATACCGCAATACCGGTTGGGCCCCTCCGACCCGTGAATGAATTAATCATCAACCCAGCGCTGCTCTGTCCCCATCGGAGAACTAATCACATGTGACCCACGAGCGCTGTTCTGCTCCCCCCCCCCCCAATTAATTATCAGCCCAGCGCTGCGTTGTCCCCATCGTGGAAGTAATCACATGTCACCCACAAGCGCTGCCCTCCTGGTTTTCCTGCTTCTTGCGGGCCGCCGGCGCTGTAACTCTATATTGTACGCTGTATCCCTATGCCCGGGCTGCAAAAGATAAACAAAATAAACTTTAACTCACCTCCTGTTGGTCCAGTACCGGTCTCACCTGCTTCCTGGGGACGGGAACGTCGGAGAGCCCTCAGCCTATCACCGGCCGCAGCGACGTTCCGCCTCAGCTGGTGATAGGTTGAGCGTACTGTCATGTAAGAAGCCGGCTTGAGGCCGGTACCGGACCAACGGGAGTGAGTTAAAGTTTATTTTGTTTAATTTTTGCAGCCCGGGCATAGGGATACAGCGTACAGTATAGAGTTACAGCGCCGGCGGCCACAACAAACAGGAGGACCAAGAGGGCAGCGCTTGCGGGTGACATGTGAGTAGTTCCCCGATGGGGACAGCGCAGCACTGGGCTGATAATTAATTGGGGGGGAGGGGGGAGAAGCAGAACAGTGCTCGCAGGTCACATGATTTGTGGGGGGGGGGAGAAATACCCTTATATACCGTGGAACCGCCATAAGTTACAAAAATACAGTGATACACATTTTCGGTCATACCGCCCAGCTCTAACTTGTTATCAGGAGCCCATCGGCCCATGTAAAAGGGGCTTTGCCACCTAGAACTACATAAAAAAAAGCAGTTGCGGTCACAACTTTATAATGGTATTCCCATTAGAAATGCCATAAATGTCCGATAGTTGGGATACCCATCTATTTTGAGAACAGGGGTTCCCTGAGATGGATGGCAGCAGCCACGTCCAACCACAGATCAAATGGAAATCTGGCCACTTATGTGTGCAGCACCGTTCATTCAAGTCTAGGGGAGTAATAGGAACAGCAGAGCAAGCATGTCTGACAAGGGAATACTTCAAAAGGCAAGTTCAAAAGGGGACACAGCTGTTTTATAAGTATAGCAGGTCACTTGGAATAGTTACATGGCGGGATTCACTGCTGCAGGCTAATGCTGTGCCCGTATAGACCTGTATGTCCATACAACTGTGCACAAAATGCCGTAATCCAGTGTTTCCCAAAGAGGGTGCCTCCAGCTATTGCAGAACTACAACTTCCAGCGGTGCTGTGTTGCTTTCCTCCCCAATTCTCATAGATTAGGGCAGTGTTTCCCAAACAGGGTGCCTCCCGCTATTGCAGAACTACAACTTCCAGCATGCCCGGACAACCGAAGGTTGTCCGGGCATGCTGGAAGTTGTAGTTCTGCAATAGCGGGAGGCACCCTGTTTGGGAAACACTGCCCTAATCTATGAGAACTGGGGAGGAAAGCAACACAGCACCGCTCTGCAGCACAATTGTCTCATCCTTTATACACATTTCTTTCTTTCAGGTTCTACACCCAGCTTAAAGGTACTCGCCCACGGATATCTCTCTGTAAAGTTCGACGAAGAACCCGGAATAAGTCTTGCCGAAAAATGGCCAATGTCGGAGCACAGCTAGACCGATCTGATGGGGAACAAAACAATGAGTTCAGTGATATTATCAAGTCCCGATCTGGTAGGTTGTAAATGCCGTCATGTGATTATCTATCTCTGCTTTGAACTTTTCTTAATGGATGAGATCAGATGTAAGCGAGGCAGCTGTTACAGTGTCATCTCCTCTTTTTACCGAAAGCACTTACACAGCAGCTGGAAGGTCGGAAACTCAATTGTCATAGGGTTTCTGGTCCCCTATAATTAGAATCTGGTATAATGGAAAGTTCAGCAACTTTCTTTGTAATATAGGATGGGTTTTAATTTCGTATCATTTTCAACATCTGTGCTTGCAGTCAGTGACTGGAAGAATTCCAGTTGACACTAAGGCTATGTTCACACGGCAGAATTTCCATGTGGAATGCTGTGCGGAAGTCAAGCACGGAGATTCTGCAGCAGCAGAGTCCCGTTGATTTCAATGGGATTCTGCTGCGCTATTCACATAGCAGAATTTCCATGCCGAAAACATCTGGCACGGAAATTTAAATTCCGGTGTCCGCAGAAAGATTAGACATGTCTATTGTTTCTGCGGACTCCGCACTGAGATGTCTCTGAGACGGCACATCTCCAAGTGGTCCTAGCGCCCTCGTGTTTTGACAGGGGAATGTCCGCCGCGTTCCCCCGTGAGAACATAGCCTTACTATCAGCTCCATACATCATTGCCTAGTGGTCTCCAAACTGCGAACCTCCAGTTGTTGCAAAACTACAACTCCCAACAAACTGGGACAGCCAACAGCGAGTTGTAGTTTTGCAGCAGCTGGAGGTCCACTGTCGACGCTTGCACATGGATTACTGCTTTCCCCTTTCAGATGAAAGGGTCATTCACAGAAATGTGTGTGAACGTACCCTTAGGGTGCATTCACACGCTATTTGTTTTTGCGGGTTTTCCGCTGCGTATTTGAAAGTGGGCGGGCTCTTCTCGGCTGACCGTAGCAGATTTTCCATGTCGGAATTTGCGCTGCGGAAAATCCATCGCAGTCCCTACTGACTTCAATGAGGCTTGCGGTGGATTTTTTGCAGCGTAAATTCCTCTGTGGAAAATCTGCTGCGGACAGCCGAGAAGAGCCCGCACACTTTCAAATACGCAGCGGAAAACCCGCAAAAACAAATAGCGTGTGAACGCACCCTTATATCCAGTCCAGGCAGTCTTCTAAGTGTATATTCACAATGATAAAGCAAAGAATCCCGGCACTCACTCGAAATCTTCTGCAATATGGCAAGTGTTTATTCACACAGTGCGTATAACAATAAATGACGCATTTCGGCCAAAGCCTTATTCAGACTGGTAACCTCTGTTCAAATCCCCGCTAGCACCACTGAACAACAGGAGTGACGATCTTTCTTTGTGACTACATTCACGATGATACTGTTATCAGTAGTCTGTCGACCCATATAAAAGGGTCTAAGGCTATGTTTAGAATTCTGCGGAATTCTGTAGAAATGTTCCCCTTGGAAATTTCCCTGCAGCAGAGCCCCATTGATTTTAATGGGATGCTGCTGCACTGTGCACACAGTTGAAATCCCCATTTCGGCATCCACAGAAACAATAAACATGTTCATTGTTTCTTCGGATTCCACTCGAAAATGCATTGCCGTCTATGGAGATTCTGTCTGAAGCGGGCGCCAGCAAAGCGCAAGACCCGCTCGAAGATGAACCGTCTATATAGACAGCAGATTCCACCAAAAGAATTAACATTTTCATTCTTTCAGCGAGTCTTTGATCCAGAAATTTTGCAGCACGTTTCCCACTGTGGAAATTCCATGGTGGACAGAATCCCACTGCTGCAGAATCCTATTGAGAACAATGGGAGGCTGCTGCACCATATTTTTCCAGCTGAATTTTGCTCAGAAAATCTGTAGTGTGAATTGGTATAAAGGGGTCAGGCAGTTGAAAGATAACATGGCTGATTCTTATCTCCAACAACATCATCTATCAGGTCAGAGCCAGAAGGCCCCATACACATTAAACAGCTGGTCTCATTGAAATCAACAGGATTGGCTAACTTTTTTTTAACATTTACCCAATAAATATACCATAAATGCTCCAGTGGGGAATTGTGAGGCATTCAAAATGCATTACTGTGTGAAAATGTGTTTACAGCCGTTGAAACAGGAACAAATGGTCACAGTCAATCTGTAGTGTCAATATATGGGTCTCCATTTGTTTCATCAAGAAGTGTAATACACTAGTTAGGCTAGGTTTCTGCCATTTTTTGAAAAATTGCCACTGCAGTTTTTAAGCCAAAGCCAGAAGTGTATTCAAAAGGAAAGGGAAATATAATGGAAGGACTTACACTTCTCCTTCCTTATGGATCCACTTCTGGTTTTGGCTCAAATATTGTAGTGGCAGTCTTCCAAAAAAAAAAAAAAAAAAAAACAGATAAAAACCTGTGTGGAAACCTAGCCTTAAAGGGGTACACCGGCGCTTAGACATCTTATCCCCTATCCAAAGGATAGGGGATAAGATGCCTGATCGCGGTGGTCCCGCTGCTGGGGACCCCCGTGATCTTGCACGCCGCACCCCGTTTAAAATCGGGTTACTGATTACTGTCGATCACGGGGCCGGAGCGTTGTGACGTCAAGGCTCCGCCCCCGTGTGACGTCACACTCCGCCCCCTCAATGCAAGCCTATGGGAGGGGGCGTGACAGCTGTCACGCCCCCTCCCATAGGCTTGCATTGATGGGGCGGAGCATGACGTCACACGGGGCGTGGCCTTGACGTCACAACGCCGGAGTACCCCTTTAAAGAAATTCAATGAGCCTTATATGGTTCATAATAACAAATGAACACATTTTATAGTGTCCCTGTCATAAGAAAAAAACTTTGGACATCAGAGACATGTCAGAAGCTTTGCTTATTTGGGACCTGAGCATCCACATGTCCCTTGAAATAAGAAGAAGCATATGGCTGCCCGCTTCATCCCCACGACCCACTGCGAAGTCTATGGAGCCCATCTCGTGCAATGATAGGGAGATTACAGCGAGCAGGGGAGTGAAACGCATAACCCCACTCTCCTCCCAGCTCGTT
Source organism: Hyla sarda (assembly GCF_029499605.1). NCBI lineage: Eukaryota > Metazoa > Chordata > Amphibia > Anura > Hylidae > Hyla > Hyla sarda. The sequence goes on from NC_079191.1 coordinate 335,973,029, forward strand.
CTAGAGATTGGTGAAAGTCTGAACACTCTCTGCGACATGTCAAAAGATTTCTCTAATGACAGGGACATTTTACGTCTCCCGCTACTCCAGACCCATACTGACTGACATGACAACTCTATAGTCAACCACAGCCCCAGTGGTCATGTGCAGTATATACTAACTTGTAGCACAGGGGTTCCAGGCACTGCTTTATATACTACTACTAATAGTCCCGTAAGGCAGCTCTATGTGGCCTGTGGGTGCAGATAGCAGCTAGACTACGTCCTCGGGTGCAAACATTCATATAAGGGCATAACTTCGAATGTTATTGTGTAGCAAGACGGAAAGAAGTCGCACTCACCCGGACTGTAGTATCAATGTGAAGAGGTTTATTCCAACGGAACAGCTGCAAAGGTGTAAAAGATTACAGATCCACTGAAGGCTACTTAGTTGCGCGTCACTGCGGACGCTTCTTCCGGCCCAGGTGTACACCTGGGCCGGAAGAAGCGTCCGCAGTGACGCGCAACCAGTAGCCTTCCATGGTGTGCCCCCATCTGAGAACTGTGACTGCTCTCACTCCCCGCTATGGATCTGTAATCTTTTACACCTTTGCAGCTGTTCCGTTGGAATGAACCTCTTCACATTGATACTACAGTCCGGTTGAGTGCGACTTCTTTCCGTCTTGCTAATCAATATATACTAACATCACTGCTGTGGCCACCAACTGACTATAGTGGTCACACATTGGCATATCAGGTCTTTGCAGCAGAGATGTAAGGACTGACCGCTTTAAAGGGAAATTGTCAGTAGGAAAAGGCCAACTTATCTATTGACATCATGTTATAGAGCAGGAGGAGCTAAGAGGATTGATATAGAACTTTGTAGAAGAAGATTCAGTATAACATATTACTTATTGATTGAAACCCCTGCTCTCTCTATTCTTTAGAGTCCAGTGGGAAGTGTCACTCAATGATAAAGTACCCACTGGACTCCTAACCATAGGAAGAGAGTAAATAAATGACTGAATCTTTCCCCCATAATGTTATATATTTATCTACTTTTCCTGCTCTATAACACGATGCCAATAGATTACATAGGATTTTCATGGTGACAGGTTCCCTTTAAGAGACCTGTTACAATTGGTATTGCCCATTTAGATTTTTAATTCCATCTAGTGTTGACCTGAAGCAGATGTTTTGTAGAAATTGACATCATGGCCCAGCTTTTCATGTTAAGATCAACGCATTTCATTGTTGCATGTAACATCTTCAACAATTTACAAATGGAATCATTTCTACCTATACGTAGGGTTGTATCTGTAGGGAGTGGAGAGGGAGCAGTTGTATATGGGTCTGATGAGGGCCGTAAACCCCTCTGCCACATCAAAAGACACCAGTTTCATAAATGTCACATAGTGGGTGACAGATTTTGTATTGGGGCTGGGAATTTAAAAGTACAACTCTAACTATATACTGCTGGAATATAGATTAGCAAAAAGATGGGGCAGATGGGAGAGAGTATGACTGTAGGAGCAGAAAAGTAGTCCTATAAAGCCAAAATGAAAGGATATTTTTTAATGAGGACTATTTGCAAAAAAAAATATGTATTTACCCTTTAAGGGACTGCTTGTCTGGTAGTTTACAGTATTTTTCGCCGTATAAGACGCACTTTTTCTTCCCCAAAGAAAAGTTGGTGCGTCTTATACGGCGAATACCTGCGGCCATCAACGGCCGGGACCCGAGACGAATACAGGACATCACCGATCGCGGTGATGCCCTGTATTAACCCTTCAGACGCGGCGATCAAAACTGACCGCCGCGTCTGAAGCGAAAATAACACTAACCCGGCTGCTCAGTCGGGCTGTTTGGGACCGCCGCGGTGAAATTTCACCGCGGCGTCCCGAACAGCTTACAGGACACCGGGAGGGACCTTACCTGCCTCCTCGGTGTCTGCTCCGGGCCGGCATCCCCTGCATGGCCTGCTCTCTCCTTCGACGTCGTTGCGCACGCCGTCCTGTCATCCAATAGGAGCGGCGTGCGTAGCGACGTGATGACGGCGACGGAGAGAGTGGATCCTGGAGAAGAAGACATCCGGAGCGCCGGGGACACCATGGGGACGCGGCGACAGTGATAGAGTGACATCCAGGGCAGCGGTGACGGGTCTGGAGCCGTGGGGACACGTGAGTATTACCTCCTATACCAGTGGTCTTCAACCTGCGGACCTCCAGATGTTGCAAAACTACAACTCCCAGCATGCCCGGACAGCCGTTGGCTGTCCGGGCATGCTGGGAGTTGTAGTTTTGCAACATCTGGAGGTCCGCAGGTTGAAGATCACTGTTGGGTTCAGAATCTAGATTTTGGACCTTTAAAATAGATTTTGGACCTTTAAAATAGGGTGCGTCTTATATGCCGGTGCGTCCTATAGGGCGAAAAATACGGTAGTTACTACACTTAACATTTGTAAGCCTTCACATTTAGTAGCCTTTCCGTAACTACTTTTATTAGGCTGCCTGTAAACTTTCTTAATCTGAAGCCAAAAATATCAGCTACTTTGTTGCCTTTGGGTATAATAATGGCTTGTTTTCCGCTAGTCCTATCAAGACCCAACTCCCCTTTCAGCTATTGACCTTTTATACGCTACTAAAATAATTTGACATTAATAGGGGGCCTTTAGTTATCCTTTCCGAGTCAATCTATTTAACTTTAATGTGGACATTTCTTTTCCTTTTATAATGCTAATTATAAAGTTATGTCTTTAGAGCAATACATTTATAGTAATCCAATTTACTGGCATAAATTAGTTGGGTGGCTTTCAGTTCTTACATTCTTATGGAACATATTAATGATGAAATTCTTTTAGATGGGTTTGGTTTGAGTTATTTTTTTTATACAAATAGTCACTGTCGGAAAAGTTTTGTAGAATCATTTTTGGTGGAATGAAACTAGGCTCAAAGGGGTACTCTGGTGGAAAACTTTTTTTTTTTTTTTTTTTCTTAATCAACTGGTGCCAGAAAGTTAAACAGATTTGTAAATTACTTCTATTAAAAAATCTTAATCCTTCCAGTACTTTTTAGCTGCTGAATACTACAGAGGAAATTCTTTTCTTTTTTGGAGCACATAGCTCTCTGCTGACATCATGACCACAGTGCTCTCTGCTGACACCTCTGTCCATTTTAAGAACTGTCCAGAGTAGGAGAAAATCCCCATAGAAAGCATATGCTGCTCTGGACAGTTCCTAAAATGGACGGAGATATCAGCAGAGAGCACTGTGCTCGTGATGTCAGCAGAGAGCTCTGTGTTCTAAAAAAGAATAGAATTTCCTCTGTAGTATTCAGCAGCTAATAACTACTGGAAGGATTAAGATTTTTTAATAGAAGTAATTTACAAATCTGTTTAACTTTCTGGCACCAGTTGATTAAGGAAAAAAAAAAAAAGTTTTCCACCGAAGTACCCCTTTAAAAGGCTATATAGACCCCCTTGGGGCATTATTTTTTAAAAAAAATTTTAAAATAATGTTTTAAGCTAACAATTGGCTAATTGGGTTTTAATTCAACTTTTCAGCGGTTCTGCCCCTTCTGTTTCACAATACAACAAGCTGCAATATCCCGTTCCCACTTGATTCCATCAGTCAGCCATTATTCCTCCTGCCTTCTCCTGAATGATCGTCTAAGATCAGTTATGTCCAATGCATTGTTTGCTTTGATCATACAGAAATTCCCATAAAACCTCTCTAACTTTTTGGCTCAAATATAAGAATAACATTTCACAAATGAAGGTATCCATAGCGATTTCTTTCCACCATATTATAACACTATAGGTCCTATGGGCCTTAGTTACATAGTAATAGTATATTGCCTGAGGTGATAAAGAGAATGTGTGGGTTGGATAGAATATCCGGTGCAATTCCTGCTCCTGTTGGCAACAAATAGAAAGAGCTGCCTGACCCGATCATACATACCGTACTTCTCTTTGCCAGGTTACTGCTTCTAGGTAAAATAAACAGCAAACGTCTCACATCAACATCTTCTTACTTTCTTAGCAGTAGAACATTGCAAAGGGTAGTAAGAAATACACATATTCTACATTTGGTTCTTATTCTTTACTGCTGTTATCCCCTTCCCTCCACATTCATCGAAAACCAATAACATTGACTGAAAACTTGATATAATTCAATATTTTACACTGGTCATAGATCATTTTGAGAAATGATTTCTGTTTTTTACACTCATCATTTGAAATACCAGAATACACTTTACAATGATAGAACCATAAGGATTGAACGGGATGTTATATCATTGAGTGTTCATTCTGTTTGCTGCTTATACTGTTGGTGCTAACGCTTCTCATGTTTGACCCTGTATTAAAAGGAACATATGTTTGGAGACCTTAAAGGGGTACTCCGCTGCTCAGCTTTTGGAACAAACTGTTCTGAACGCTGGAGCCGGCAGCTCATTATGTCATAGCCCCGCCCCTTATGTCACGCCCCGGCCCCCTTTATGCAAGTCTATGGGAGGCTGTCACGCACCCTCCCATAGACTTGCATTGAGGGGGCGGGGCTATGACATCACGAGCTCCCGATGCTGACTCCAGCGTTTGGAACAGTTTGTTCCAAACGCTGAGCAGCGGAGTACCCCTTTAAGGGAATATATCAGTTCCATATTAAACTCAGAGCTGCAGACATGGGAAGATAACTGAAAGGAAGATAATTAAAAAAAATCTACTGACCTCCCTCTGCTCACCAGGTGCATCTGGTGTTGCTGCCCCAGCCTCTGCTGCGGTCCTCTTCCTGGTGTCAGGGGTCAACGTTTCAGACCGCAGCTCAGCTAATTGCAGGGCTCAGCAGTGTCCCTCCTCGATCAGTGATTGGCTCGTCAGTCGTGGGATGTATTGTGCCCTGGCACCAGAAAGAAGACTTGGGGCCCAATACTTCAGACTGTCACTCAGCCAGGCAGGACACCATGGCCAACGATGAGCTGAGCTGCAGTGTGACTTGCCAACTCGGGGCACCAGGTGGCAGGAGATAAGTATGATTTTAAAACAAAATTTACTGCTAATGTACCCCATTAAGGCTTTGTTCGCACCTCAGAATCTCCAGAGCAGCAGAGTCCCATTGAATTTAACGGGATTCTGCTGCTCTGTGCAGACGGTGGAATTTCTGTTGCAGACAAAGAATGAACATGTTCATTCTTTGAGGGGAGTCCGCACGGAGTGCATAGCCTTCTATGAGATGGGCATTCCGTGCAGACATTCAATTGTGTGAACATAGCCAAAGAGTTTTAGAGGCCATGCTGAGCCACAGCATGCATGTCTCCTCCCCATCCACTCCCTGCCTTGCATTATTGATGTACAGGGCTCAGTGATGGAAGCCAAGCAGGGAGGGTGGGGGTCATTGTTTCTAAGACTCTTAAGCTTAGAAAAAAAACATTATTTTATAACTTTGCAAACAGCCATCAGCTAAGAGACAGGTGTTTTATCTCCCTTTCAGCTTTCTGCCCATATCTGCAGCTCTGAGCATGATATCTGACAGACTCTATTTAAAAATCCAGCAATATTAGAGACATATTAGCATTGACCTATCGTGGCAGTGTCTGCAGACAACTACATTAATAGATAGCATATCCTACAAATCATATCCAATACAACTGAATTGGAAAGAGCAACCGATTGTTTACAACCAATGTGAAGGAGAGTAGCGTGCTGTATTTTATAGGCACTTTGTTTTTGCATGCTTGTTTGCATTGCATTGTGATTACTTTATGGACTTTGCTGTTTTTGCTTGGCCTACACAACTGTTTAGCCTGACTTAGGCTGGGTTCACACCACGTTTTGTAACTACGGTTCCCGTATACAGCTGGGAGGAGGGGGGCAGGGCTTAATCGCGGCGCCCGCAATCAGCCGTATTCGGGAACCGTATTTAATGCATGTCTATGAGCCGACCGGAGTGAACCGCAGCCTCCGGTTGGCTGCGTTTTCGGCCATATGCGGTTTCCCGACCGTAGGCAAAAACGCGGTCAACCACGTTTTTGCCTGCGGTTGGGAATCCGCATATGTCCGGAAACGCAGCCGACCGGAGGCTCCGGATCACTCTCCGGTCGGCTCATAGACATGCATTAAATACGGTTCCCCTATACGGCTGAGTACGGGTGCCGCAATTAAGCCTCGCCCCCCCTCCTCCCAGCCGTATACGGGAACCGTAGTTACAAAACGTGGTGTGAACCCAGCCTTACTGGGGAAAAGGTGGAACCCCAATGGGCCCCTGAATAGCTCAGGGACATGTCTCTATCTCAGAGACATGAGTCTGCATTTTGCATAAAATTGTAGTAAAATTGTAGTTAAATGGTTTTGCACAAATCACTGTAAATTTGTGGTGTTTAGCTGTGTCCCGAATGTCTAAAAAGAGTAAAACAGGTAATGTTTGGATGTAACTTTTGTGTGGGCCCTCAACATCTCAGACTGGTACTGCATGTGATGTCCAATCTGCAAGGTGATAACACTGTGTACCCGTATTTTTCGCCGTATAAGACGCACTTTTTCTTCCCCAAAACTGGGGGGGAAAAGTTTGTGTGTCTTATACGGCAAATACACATTAAAACCCTGTCATATCACGGCGGTCCCTGCGGCCATCAACGTCCGGAACCCGCGGCTAATACAGGACATCACCGATCGCGGTGATGCCCTGTATTAACCCTTCAGACGCGGTGATCAAAGCTGACCGCCGCGTCTGAAGTGAAAGTGAAACTAATCCGGCTGCTCAGTCGGGCTGTTCGGGACCGTCGCGGTGAAATCGCTGTGTCCCCAACAGCTTACAGGACACCGGGAGGGACCTTACCTGCCTCCTCGGTGTCCGATCAGCGAATGACTGCTTCGTGCCGGGATCCCCTGCATGGCCGGCGCTCTCCTTCCTCGTCATCACGTCATCGCGCACGCCGTCCCGTCATTCAATAGGAGCGGCGTGCGTAGCGACGTGATGGCAGCGACGGAGAGCAAGGATCCCGGGCAGCAGAGACGTTCTGGAGAAACGGGGACACCCCGGGAAATGCGGCGACAGCGATGGAGGGCGACATCCAGGGCAGCGGTGACGAGCAGTGACGGGTCCGGGCATGCAGGGAGTTGTAGTTTTGCAACATCTGGAGGTTCGCAGGTTGAAGATCACTGTCCTATACTTTACATTGTATTTGGTTCAGAATTTTTTTTTTCTAGATTTTCCTCCTTTAAAATTTGGTGCGTCTTATATGCCGGAGCGTCTTATATGGCGAAAAATACGGTATATACTCTGTGGCCTTATTGTCTATACAGATTGCTAAGGGTAATGCATTTTAGAATAGTTTGTGTCACTAACTCTAAATATTCTGAGAACCACACTGTTCCCTTTCTGCCAGATTACTACTAGAGATGGTTTGAGGGCATTAATAGTTCACATCAGATAATTTTTCTGCAACTATTGCCTCCATTTTTCCATGGCTCAGGCCCACAAACAGCTGCTTTCACATGGCAGTATTTTGGACAGTATTGTTAAACTGAAGCGAGGACTGGTCCAATATGCAGAGAAGATGCAATTTTTTTCTAAAATCCCTTTTCTTTGTCTGTATTCTATTTCTGGTTTTGGTTCTCAAATACTTATGATGCAAAAACTGCAGGTAGCCTTGCCCCTTGATGCCAGCATAGACCCTGAACAATCTAAAAACTTTGTATAGTTTAAGAAGAAATTTTTACATGAACGAACTTCCTGCCCTACAAAAAGTTCTTGAGATACTATAGAGAAAATACTCACCGAATATCAAAGCAGTTTTGGGGACTGACGTTGTTGGTTCTGTGCTGCCATGTCACCAAATTTTCCAATTAAACTTTCCTTCTTTCATCCACCTCTGCTGTGTTCGCCGCCGTAAGCTCTTTATAGTTCAGAGATTTGCAGCCAACGTTGGCCACCTGTGATTTCCTTTCCTCCCACTTGTCTCATTACCCCGATAGAATCCAGTGTGAGAGTAACTCTATTACCAAGGCTTTTCTCGACAGCACTGGCCCTCTGCCATGACTTCTCTCTATTGACATTGAGGATATGCTACAAGCTATGGATACCCCCTCGTCACTGTTATAGACACCCGTATAGATGTGTTACGCCTAGCGCTCCGGGTCCCCGCTCCTCCCCGGAGCGCTCACGGCGTCTCTTTCCCTGCAGCTCCCCGGTCAGTCCCGCTGACCGGGAGCGCTGCTCTCTCATGGCCGTTGGGGATGCGATTCGCACAGCGGGACGCGCCCGCTCGCGAATCGCATCCCAGGTCACTTACCCGTTCCCGTCTCCTGCGGTCATGTGCTGGCGCGCGCGGCTCCGCTCTCTAGGGCGCGCGCGCGCCAGCTCCCTGAGACTTAAAGGGCCAGTGCACCAATGATTGGTGCCTGGCCCAATTAGCTTAATTGGTTCCCACCTGTTCCCTGCTTATATCTAGTCTCCTCCCTTGCACTCCCTTGCCGGATCTTGTTGCACTTGTGCCTAGTGAAAGCGTTCCCTTGTCTGTTCCTAGTCCGTGTTCCTGACCTCCTGCCGTTGCCCCTGACTACGATCCTTGCCGCCTGCCCCCGACCTTCTGCTACGTCCGACCTTGCTTCTGCCTACTCCCTTGTACCGCGCCTATCTTCAGCAGCTTCAGCAGCCAGAGAGGTGAGCCGTTGCTAGTGGATACGACCTGGTCACTACCGCCGCAGCAAGACCATCCCGCTTTGCGGCGGGCTCTGGTGAAAACCTGTAGTGGCTTAGAACCGGTCCACTAGCACGGTCCTCGCCATCCCTCTCTGGCACAGAGGATCCACTACCTGCCAGCCGGCATCGTGACAGTAGATCCGGCCATGGATCCCGCTGAGGTTCCCCAGCAGTCCATCTCTGATCTCACCACGGTGGTCGCCCAGCAATCCCGACAGATCGCCCATCTATCCCACCGGCTGTCGGAAATGTCCACCATTGTGCACCAACTTCAGTCGCAACTGCAGCAGCAATCATCTCCTCCGCCACCTCCTGCACCCCTTCCGCAGCGAGTGGCCGCTCCTAGCCTCCGCCTGTCCTTGCCGGACAAATTTAATGGGGACTCTAAGTTTTGCCGTGGCTTTCTTTCGCAATGTTCCTTGCACTTGGAGATGATGTCGGATCAGTTTCCTACTGAAAGGTCTAGGGTGGCTTTCGTGGTCAGCCTTCTGTCTGGAAAGGCCCTGTCATGGGCCACACCGCTCTGGGACCGCGATGACCCCGTCACTGCCTCTGTACACTCCTTCTTCTCGGAAATTCGAAGCGTCTTTGAGGAACCTGCCCGAGCCTCTTCTGCTGAGACTGCCCTGCTGAACCTGGTCCAGGGTAATTCCTCCGTTGGCGAGTACGCCATACAATTCCGTACTCTTGCTTCTGAACTATCCTGGAATAATGAGGCTCTCTGCGCGACCTTTAAAAAAGGCCTATCCAGCAACATTAAAGATGTTCTGGCCGCACGAGAGACTCCTGCTAACCTGCATGAACTCATTCATCTAGCCACTCGCATTGACATGCGTTTTTCTGAGAGGCATCAAGAGCTCCGCCAGGAAAAAGACTTAGATCTCTGGACACCTCTCCCACAGTCTCCACTGCAATCTGCGCCTAGGCCTCCCGCCGAGGAGGCCATGCAAGTGGATCGGTCTCGCCTGACCCTGGAAGAGAGGAATCGCCGTAAGGAAGAGAATCTTTGTTTGTACTGTGCCAGTACTGAACATTTTCTGGTGGATTGCCCAATCCGTCCTCCACGTCTGGGAAACGCACGCTCGCACTCAGCTCTCGTGGGTGTGGCGTCTCTTGATGCCAAGTCGGCTTCTCCACGTCTCACGGTACCTGTTCGGATTTCCACTTCAGCCAGCTCTCCCCTCTCAGCCGTGGCCTGCCTGGACTCTGGAGCTTCTGGGAATTTTATTCGGGACTCCTTTGTGAATAAATTCCGGATTCCGGTGACCCGTCTTGTCAAGCCACTCCACATTTCCGCGGTCAACGGAGCCAGGTTGGACTGTACCATACGTTTCCGCACGGAGCCCCTTCTTATGAGCATCGGAGCTCACCACGAGAGGATTGAACTTTTGGTCCTCCCCAATTGCACCTCGGAAATTCTCCTTGGACTTCCCTGGCTTCAACTTCATTCCCCAACCCTGGATTGGTCCACTGGGGAGATCAAGAGTTGGGGGTCCTCTTGTTCCAAGAACTGTCTAAAACCGGTTCCCAGTAACCCTTGCCGTAACTCTGTGGTTCCTCCTGTATCTGGTCCCCCTAAGGTCTTTAAGGACTCTGCCTGCCACAGGAAATGCCCCTCCCCCCCTCCCAGTTCCATCAGGCAAGCTTCTGTGTCCCCTCATGGCCCTCGTCCTGGTGTCACACTGCCCCGTGCCAGGTCCCGCCCTCTGCCCTCTCTCCCCATTCCTACTCCTGCGGTTCTGCCTGCCGTTGAGGAATCCCTCCATCCTTTCCCGGTGTCCTCATCCCAGGGGAGGCAGTTACCCGATAAAGAGAAGGGGAGACCTAAGGGGGGGGGTACTGTTACGCCTAGCGCTCCGGGTCCCCGCTCCTCCCCGGAGCGCTCACGGCGTCTCTTTCCCTGCAGCTCCCCGGTCAGTCCCGCTGACCGGGAGCGCTGCTCTCTCATGGCCGTTGGGGATGCGATTCGCACAGCGGGACGCGCCCGCTCGCGAATCGCATCCCAGGTCACTTACCCGTTCCCGTCTCCTGCGGTCATGTGCTGGCGCGCGCGGCTCCGCTCTCTAGGGCGCGCGCGCGCCAGCTCCCTGAGACTTAAAGGGCCAGTGCACCAATGATTGGTGCCTGGCCCAATTAGCTTAATTGGTTCCCACCTGTTCCCTGCTTATATCTAGTCTCCTCCCTTGCACTCCCTTGCCGGATCTTGTTGCACTTGTGCCTAGTGAAAGCGTTCCCTTGTCTGTTCCTAGTCCGTGTTCCTGACCTCCTGCCGTTGCCCCTGACTACGATCCTTGCCGCCTGCCCCCGACCTTCTGCTACGTCCGACCTTGCTTCTGCCTACTCCCTTGTACCGCGCCTATCTTCAGCAGCTTCAGCAGCCAGAGAGGTGAGCCGTTGCTAGTGGATACGACCTGGTCACTACCGCCGCAGCAAGA